>NW_010416790.1:34362-64591 GCF_000710305.1 Buceros rhinoceros silvestris | reverse complement strand
GCTGTTCTGAGCCAGTATTACCCAGGAGCTGGCACGCATGGCTGGTCAGGAGAGTGCATATGCACCCAAGGGACTTGCACTAACACAAGACAACTTGGGTCGAGCCTCTGGCCACACCCTGCTGGAAGCCCATGTGGCCCAGCCAGATAAGAGATATTTTCTCCACTGGAGAACCATGGATAAGACCCTGCTCATCTGTGCCTACCTATGAGAAACAGACAGAGCAAGACAAGATTTCAGTTTTAGAAACACTGCTATTGGTAATGAAGATCAAGACATTTTGAAACATCGGGGTAATTCAATTGTGTGTATTCATACACCAGCTGGCTTTTTTTTTTTTTTTTAAATCAGTTTGTCCTCTCGTCCCCTCCGAAACACAGCTCTGCAGGAGAGTGGTTGTGCACATAATTCACTTGCTAGGTCAGCCTGTCTTCACCTAAGAGAATTGTTCTTTTGTCCAGAAAACTACAGGGCCTACCATAAAGAGATGCAATGCTGTGAACCCATCCTGATGATCTTATTCACATATCCGGAGGGCTCCTGGAGCTCACGGGTTGTTTGACTGTCTGTGGCTTTCTTGTTTACATTGCCCGTTATCAGTAGAGCAACAGCTGTTTGTATAACAGCTTCTCCTCTTTTATCTCAAGTCTCCTGAAGCTTCTCCCCAAAATGTCGTTCCTCCCTTAGACCTGTCACTGCATGTGCTCTAGTACTGAGAGGCTATGCAAGGCCAGATCTTACATTTGACTGGACACGAAAACTCCTCATGCAGCCTGCAGCAGAGCATTCTCCACTGAAAGGTTTGGTTTAACTGGGGTGGGTGTACATATACTCCACTACCCTAAAAGTATCAGCAGAGAAGCTGGCAGTACCCTGGCTTTACTGCTTATCTGATCTCCTCTGTGTGGAGCCCAGTATCACAACTCCAAGGAGGATAACACTCAGCATCCTTTTAAATCTCTCTGACACCTTCACAATTATTAGAAAAGATCAAAACTCTATAAACCAGATGATTTCAATCAATTCCATCCCCAAATTAATTGTCCCTTATCATCATTCCTAAGAGCAGAAGATACCACAGCTGGTACTGGAAAGATTAGAACTGAACTGCCTATTACCTTGACAGGCTTGTGAAGTGGGTCCGTGTGAAATCTCATGAGGTTCAGCAAGGCCAAGCACAAGGTCCTGCACCTGGGTCGGGGTAATCCCTGGTGTCGAGACAGGCTGGGGGAGGAACAGCTTGAGAGCAGCCCTGTGGAGAAGGGCTTGGGGGTACCGGTGGACAAAAACCAGCATAAGCCAGCAACATGCGCTTGCAGCCCTAGAAAGCCAACCGTATACTGAGCTGCATCAAAAGCAACATGGCCATCAGGTTGAGAGAGGTGATTTTGTCCCTCTCCTCTGCCCTGCTGAGACCTCACCTGGAGTACTGCATCCAGCTCTTGAGTCCTCAGCACAAGAAAGACATGGACCTGTTGGAGAGGGTCCACAGGAGAGCCACAAAAATGATCAGAGGGCTGGAGAACCTCTCCTGTGAAGAAAGGCTGAAAGTGTTTGGGTTGTTCAGCCTGGAGGAGAGAAGGCTCTGGGGACACCGTATTGTGGCTTTTTGATACTTAAAGGCAGTGTATAAGAACAGTTGAACAATATTTGCAGTAGGGTCTGTTGTGATAAAACAAAGGTTAATGGTTTTAAACTAAAACCGGGGAGATTTAGACTAGATGTAAGGAAGAAATTTTTTAGAATGAGGGTGGTGAAATGCTGGAGTAGGATGCCGAGAAATGTTGTAGATGCTCCATCCCAGGAAACATTCAAGGCCAAGTTGGATGGGGCTCTGAGCAACCTGATCTAGCTAAGGATGTCCCTGCTCACTGTAGGGGTATTGTGCTAGATGACCTTTAAAGGTTTCTTCCAAACCAAACCATTGTATGATTCTATGATTCATTCTATGATCAGCAGGGAAGAGACTGAGTTTATCTAATCATAACCATCTTAAGACTGCATGTTTAAGTCTAAGTCATTTTCTTGGGCTCCCCCTCCAGTCAATGGAGAGACTTCAGAGCATGATTCACGGAATCCTGAAAATAGTGCCTGAGGTAGGTGGGGTGATTCACCCTCAGCAATTGCCTGGCTCTCTCTGTGAAGAGAGCTTTGCCAGATGGCTTCGATGGCAAGTCTTTCTTTAAGGTGCTTAAAGTTAGATGAGATGAATCCCACCCCAAAATGCTCAACCTCGATGTCTTCGTGAAACACTGAAGAGCTGCAAATTGCATGAGCATGCCAATAGTCACTTTTAAAAGTGGTAATCTTTACCCAACAGAATAATAATCCTGCACAGATTTCACAGGGAAGGTGGAAAGCATCTGGAGTCCTAGCATTGAGCAGTCTGCATCCTTACCGCCAGGGTGCAATGAGAGGTGGAGGCTGTTCCCTTCACCCCTGCCCCCTGGTATGGCAGGGCTGGCTCCAGCTCTGACAGCTGCTGGATTTTCACTCCTTTCATACTTCCGCTTCATGCTCTTTCAGTTCTCTGCTTGTGCTCATCCTCACAATGTACAAGGTGCTAGGAGCTGCACCCACCTTTTAGATAGGTTAAGCCTATGCCTCATCTCCGTGAGTGCAGTGACAGGCCTGATGGCACATGAAAGCCACTTCTGTGGTGCTGGACAGGCAGGTGTGATGGACCACCCTGTCACACAAACCAGCCACATGTTGACTCTTGGTGTGTTTGCTTCACCTAACACCCTGTGGACAAACCTGTGGAAGCACTTTGGGTAGCTGCAACATTAAAAAAAAAATAATGAAAAGGGTTAATCCAGCAATATTCACAGAATGTTTTACACCAAGTGCAAGATTTGTGGAAAAATAAACTAAACCATGTAGGAAATAAACATAGAGGAAGAATTGCTCTCACGTATGAATTAATTATCTTTCTTCTCAGGCTACCTTCTTGTATTGAGTTAGAAATACCAGGCACGTGACAGTGAAATCATCATCTGAATTAGCTACATTCATGCCTGGTTTTGTCAGTATTGTTTGCTCAAAGACCTGAGGATGGCAGGTTTTAGATACTCCTGTGTGCTACCTGTTAAATTTTCCTCCTGTCAATATTTGCACAAGTTTAAATGAGTGGCCTAAATCCATGCTTTTTTTATTATGCAAAGGTAGTTTCTTCATGGAGAAAGTGACGGCAGAAGAAGAGGTGTCCTTGCACTGCTGTTCTGGCTGGAAACATGGCCTGGCACAGCCGTGGATAAAAACTTTCTTTTTCAAAGAAATGTCAGGACGTGTCTGGTTACGTGATTGCTGTTCAAAGTGCTGGTCCCTGCAGCGATCACTCACAGTTTGAACACTGGCTGATCGATTGGTATCTGTTTACCCAGGAGGTCCCTAGAGCTTCTATTTTCGGTAGTCTATGTATTTGGGGACATAGGTCCTCAAAGGGATTATAAGAGAGTCACCAGAACCATGCCCAGCAGTGCTCCCACAGTTGATGCTTTCTGTTGTTTCAGAGGTGACAGGAAAGGCCTTTGGTATAGCCCATGTCTGACAGGGAGCTTGTCTGACCCCGCTCCCCTGTGCCCTGTCCCCCAGGCAAAGCAGAACAGCTGGTATTTAGCCTTCTTTCCAGCCAGGAACACCGGCAAGACCTCACTGTTTGCCATTTCCTCAGTTGCCACCCTCTAAACAAGGACACCTGTGGTGTGTTGGGCCCCTCGGGTGGATGTTAGGCGTATCCTAAATGTAACCATTTGAAAAGGGTTTTCACCCTCTGTGTGAACAAGAGGGTCAGGGAACCCTGGGTGCTGGGTGTGGCACGGGATGAGATGGTGGAGGCTGAGGGCAGGAGACACCACCTATCCTTTCAGGAAAGCCCTGAGGTGGCAATGGCGAAGAGTTTTAAAATCTCCCCTTTGCTTTTGGGCTTCACAGCTCAGACAAGGGGATTTGTGTGAAGTTACTTGCTCGTGACTTCCCACGAGTCAAGTGGCTCACAGAGGAAAAAAAACTACGACAAGCATTCCCAAGCCTTTAAATACCACATCCACCTGTAGATGCACTAAGATAGATTTAGAAGCTTTTAATATCCTGAAGCCTTAGCAAGAAAGCAGACCAGGAACGTGGGGGTGTGTTTGTCTGCAGACAGCAACAAGAGAGGAAGGTTTTTGCAAACAATTTTTCTAGTCTGCCAGTCTATAGAGTGATTTCTGTACAACTTAGGATACAGGCAAGAAACTTGCCAGTCCAGAGGTTTCTGCAGATTATGATCAGCCAGCCTTCATTTCTCTCAACAGCTGACAATGGGCAATGTGTGATTTATGACCTAGCTAACCATATTTTTATATGTTGAGCTCTATGGCTGCAGAAGCATGTGTTGCTCAACACAGGTTCAGGGAACAGGAACAAGATAAATTTAAAAGTCTAAGAGGGTCTGTTTAAGAGTCAGCTTCTTGAGAAAAACAGGTATGTCAACCATTTTCTATTAAGGAGCCTAAAAATAGGATAATAGCCTTTAAGTTTTTTATAAGAACCTATAAGGGCCAGTGAAAATGCTGTGATTATTAAAAATTATTTCAAGCCTGTGCTACTTGACTACCTCAGTCAGGGGGTATTACGTGACTACTGGAAGAAAAACATGGACAGATTTTCTAAAGGAAACCAAGAACAGCATGGGGATAGAAGTCTCTTTTTGAGATTTCAGGAGTGGTTGGCTGACATCGGAGAATCTCTCCCAGGGCAAAATATGGATGGGCTCAAAGAAGTCAGATACCACAAACCAATAAGGAGGCGAAGTAAACAATGCTTGGAATCACTCTTGCCCAATTCCCCCCTTATTTCCTCCCTCTTCTTCATTCTCACAATTCGCACGTTCATTTTCACAATTAGATGCAGTCATGAAGCTGGTAAATGACTTCCAGCTACAAAGGCTGACAGGATGGCTTTATGGAAATCAGGGACAAAACCCACACTGATTTCAGAGAAACTGGAACTTCATCTGCAGTGTAGAGGCAGAATGCTGTACTGTTTTGGCAAGAGTATTTGATGAGCAGAACTGTCATTTTGGCATTGTTTGACACAAGACTATTTTGGAGCTACTCAACTACTCCATTCAGTTCAATACATATGATGGCTCTGAGTCAGCTGAAATTATTTTCTCCCTAGTTTCCTCTAATAATACGAGCATTTGGGTCACATTTTCAAAGTAGGCTTGATGTAGACAGGAAGAGTTGTCCAAGGATACTGGTAAAGAGACATCTCAGTCTTTACTGAAGCGTCAACAACTGAAATGCAGTTTCAAAACAACCTTTATTCTGCTTAAAGACTTATTACAATTTTTAAAGCAACTTAAAAACAAGACATAGCTCCATCAACTCTACAGCTCTAACAAAATTTCAAGGAGGCATGTTTTCACTGTTGCCTTGTAAAGGCAATTTACAACCCACTTTACCCTCCACCTCCTCAAAGATCATTTTAAAACAAAGAAATCTTAATGTTTTAAAGACATTTTAACAGAACAGAACTTTATTTTTAAAAACAAGAATAAAAAAAAATAGCAGCATCTTGGGCAGCTAATGCAATCTCATTAGGACAAGTGCAATGTAACATTACCAACTCCCATAGTCCAGTTGAGTCTTCCACTGCAGTAAATACAAAATGATTCTACATAAAATGCTGCATTTTGGAACCTTGTCCCATGGGAGGCATTCTGCTTTGAGCTGCCCATTTCTAAAGTGACCCTGAAAAAGAAACAGTATCAGGATTCACTTTCCCAACTTAATACCATGCATAGCAAAAGCACTGTGTGAAAATCAGCAGAAGTTTTCCCCATTAGAAGCATCTGAATGTTTTCCCAAGCATTATTATTTCATTGCCAATTACAACACAAAGCCATTTCTTCACTACAGAACAGTTGACACCAAATAGAAAATCTGAAGGTTTGATTTTACAGATTGCTTGACAAGATTTCTTAGATAATTGAACCATACAGACAAGCTTTTTGTTTTTTGGTTTTTTTTTTTTTTAAGAAAATATCCCACAACACAGAAACTCAGTTTTAAACTGTATGTGGAAACATGCTGTACCCTCAAAGGTCTAGTGTGCATGTGAGTGTGTGTGTCTAAACAAAGTTAATGATATCACTTACTGAATTCAACAAAACGATCCCGTTTGGTGAAAATGTACCTACCGGGATCTATTTGTACATAAATACAAGAGGTGTGCACGCATATGCACAGATATACATCCCCAAATCTGCAAGTTCAAATTTCAACACAAGGAAATCAGAAACTCCTAATTATGCTTTTGGGTTTTGGTTCTCTGTGTTATGTCTCATACCTTTTGAAGGCCTTGTGAGACTGCTGCTGCAGTGCAGCGCAACTCAGGGACTAAAAATAAAACAAAAAATTCCCCCCATGCCAAAAAAAAAAACCAACCACCCCCCCGCCAAACCCCAAACCACCACCCAAAACGAAAACAAATCCCACCTTTGAATTATATTAGATGGAAAAACTTCTTGTCAATAAAAATACAGAAAAGCACAGTTTTCTTTAGTCATACCCACGTGCTTTTTTCTGTATGTATTTATTTGTCCGAGATCAAATCAAAACTGGAGTGAATATGGTAAATTAAGGACCAACAGCTGCAGCGAATAGGACCTTTGGCAGGACTTAGCTCTGTGCATTAAGGAGGGAGGGAAATGCAGAGGCCATACAATACATAAGTACCAAAGAAAACCCACTCATACCAATTGGATGGCGCACTTGATCCTTGCAAATTGCACATACCCTGTGTAGGCAGAACATCCCCATAAGAAGCCCTAAGCTCTTATCCCCACAACATAGTGCTTATTTCTCATTGTTGCTTGTGCAAGAAAAGCAAGTGCCAAATTTGCACACACACTGATTTTTTTTTTTCTCTGCTACAACCACAAACGTAGAGAAGTTGTACAGCACGACAGAAACAAATAATACTCCGTACTGGGCTGGGCATGCTAAGAATATGGCCCATTGACATAGTAGACATTTTCTTAATATGAGAAAAATTAGA
The DNA here is from genome assembly GCF_000710305.1 of Buceros rhinoceros silvestris. Taxonomy (NCBI): domain Eukaryota; kingdom Metazoa; phylum Chordata; class Aves; order Bucerotiformes; family Bucerotidae; genus Buceros; species Buceros rhinoceros. Next base: position 57,544 of record NW_010416790.1, on the reverse strand, counting down.
TCCCAATGCCTTAACTACGATAAAATTACTTGACAGATGCTATGTGAAACATCAATTCAGATTACATGTATTTTGCTTATAGAGAAAAAAATACAATTTAACTTCTAAAATACTTAACATTGAAAAATTAATATATGTCCAAAGAATATCCTGGATTGCTACAAGTGTTAAATTGTTGTATGTTGAAATAATTTGTAACTTCAAGCCTAGTAGTATAACTGGCATGCTGGAGTAATTGTTGGTGCTTTTCATAGTAAAAACCAGTTATTAGTAAACCAAATTTACATGGTCCTATAGGCCTGAAAAGAGTGTGGAATGAGGAAGGGAAGAGATGAAGACTAAACTTCTATTCAGAAAAAATATTCAGAATAGTTTTGTTAAGTGGTGACTATCATTAAACATTAATGTTGGTTGAATCTTGTTTCCTAATATAAATTCTAGTAAGAAAATACATCTAAAGGAAAGCAAAGACAATCCACCAAAACCCAAAAGAGCACAAAATCAAAATACAATCAAAAGCCTTACAGCTTCAGAAATGAAGGAAAAATGTAAAAATTGTAAGATAATATAAAACCTACTGGAGACTGGCAAATTTATTCTTATTACTTCCAACAGATAAATAAGCACTGTATTCTTTGAATTAAAACATATGTGTCTCTAAAACAGAGCTATTATGAGAGAACTCCATGGATCTTACTCTTGATTATGTGTGCAACTCTCTTTAACAGTAATGGGTCTTGCCTTTGCATCTTGGGGTAAGAATAAATTCATAAGTTCACTTAGTCAAAACTTTTCCAAGATTTCTCCGAACTTCATTACTTTATCAGTTTGCAATGTGTGAATTCCCTCAGTGGTCAGGACAATAAATAACTACTGCAAACTACCCACAGTGAATTGTCCCAGCACTACAAATAAGTTTGCTTTAGTGGGATTCATATATTTGTTTCCTTTAACTAAACCATAATTCTGTAAGTCTCTGGTGCCTGAAATTATAGAAGTGTTTGTTTTGATACTGCCTCAGCCTACAAACTTAAGAAAATAAATCCAAAATGTTAAAAATGATAGCCTACTCATTTTAAAAACAGACGTTTTCCAGTGTTAATTAGCTCTACATTGTATACAAACGTCCTCAGTAAAAGTGGGAACTTTTTTCCACAATACTAATACAAAAAGAAGCCCAGGCAACAGATTAGAGAAAAGTCCTTCATATGAAATGAAAATACCTTTACATGCTGACAAAAATTCTGACACAGTAGGTCAAGAAGTTATTTATTTACTGTGAAGCCAAACTATCTATCCCCAGTAGCCAAATTTCTCCTGTTTTTCCTGCAATCACTATCACAGAAGGATACACAATTTTTCGTCTTCCAAATACAAAGACAATCATGATAGAAGTTCAGAATGCTTCGAGAAGCAAACATAGGGTAGTACCATATTCTAAAGATATCTCTGAAACAATATCGTTGTTGGACTCTGATATTTTGTAAAGTTCATATATTTTTTATTGAATAAAGCAGCTTTGAAGCTTATCAGGCACTGCCCAACAAAATATTTAGTCAAAAAAAAAAAAGAAAATTACAAACCTGTAAAACTTTGAGCTAGTAGCTCAATATTCTATACAAAGAAAATTGTAAAATATTTCATAGTTTTAATTCTGAAGCCAACTCTTGCTGGCTTCCTGTACATTAAAAAAACAAAAAACAAAACACCACCAACAACAAACAACACAATGAATAACAAGAAGTAATCATAAGGAGAAATATTCTCAGGGAAAAGAAAGAAAGAAAAAACAAGACAAGGAACAAGAAAGTAAAACAAGCTTAACCTGTAGATACATGAGAAAAGACTACAGCCTAAAGAAAATTCAGTACTGCATAGCATGGTCTAAGAATTCAGCTTTCAGCAAATAGAAAAGGGAAAAAGGGAAGCAGTTTGGTATTGATAGTTTCCATCAATGACAGTTAGTCAATCAAGACTATGTACATTATTATAGACTGGATGCCATCAAAAGTCCTGTTTTCTTCAGTCTTAAACATATTTCTTAAAACTGGATTTTTAAATCTCTAAACAAAACACTTCCTGGCACTTTGCTATTACCATTACTCTGAACAACATACTGTTACTGAAGTCCTTCTAACGTGTCCTTTAGAAAAGAAAGTGCCATTCTGCTACATATCATTCACCAGAAACCAAAAAATCCACAATGCTGTGTGTCTGGATCCACTGAGTGCAGCAACACCAAATCCAAGCCAGGTTGTGACCATGAAATTCCAATAACCAAATGATAAGGACCTCTTATACCTTGTGTCTGGAGAATCCAATGTTCTAGCTGGTAAAGCTTCAGAAGTGGTCGTAAACAAGCACCATGGTTAAAGGCCTCTATGTCCCTGCAGGGAGATCAGGTTCGGATTTCTCTCTCTTGCATTTTTCTTTTCTTAATTAAAAAAAAAAGCACTTCAGATTAGAAACATATGTTCACAGCTTAATACTGTGATCTCTCCCACTGCAGTTGTGAAGCAAAGCTCTAGTCCCATCTGAAGACAGACAGCTTTGATACCGCAGTTCTAATTCTTGAGTAAGGCTGAAAGGAGCCTTTTCTCTCCAGAGGCCTCAACGTTGTCAAATCTTTTCTTTAGAAAAAAACCACACAACCCAGAGTATTAAGATCTTCATCGCCTCTGCTGTGCATATACTGGGTAGGCTAACGTGACATTGAGAGAGTCATTGTGCTGCACAAGTGATGTGTGTTGATAATGTAGCACCAGTTCTTTGAGCGAGTTGTACAAGTTATATGGCTCTGCAAATCCATACCCAGTAGGTGTTTTGTTAATCACACAGTGCTTTACTTCTCCATCCACCCTGAAGAGGGAAAAAAAAAAAAAGAACAACCAGTTTTTAGTTTGTCAGTACAGTTAAGTTAAGCTAGGAAATAAGGTATTGGCAATAAACCTTAAGATGCTATTCACTACTCAGAATTCCTGTCTTCTGTGGTGGGATAATGTTAACAGCCTAGGTTTAACCCAAATTCCCAGCTGTTGTCGTTATCTTAGTGAGGCACGAGATAGGCAGGACTTAGCAGATGCACAGGAAGAAGTACATTCATGCTTTGGTTTCCCTTCTTCAGTGTGAGGCTCATCTGTGGGAGTGACATAGGTTTGAGGTGTGTGGGAAATGGAGCAGCAATGAGGATGGGCTCAGGACTTATTGGTCTGCTTCTAAACCCAAAGGTCCAATGGGATCCATGCATATTCACGCGTCTGTCCCTGGCTCAAGGTAGGTGCCTCAAATGTTAGTTATATCATCCACAAATTAGGGTACGTACACAACAGAGCAGGCATAGCAGCCTTGTTTGCTGCTCTCTCGAACCAGGAATGTTCCGTCCCGCTTTCCCCGCAGCAGGTTTTCAGCTTGGCTTCTATTGATATTTCCCACATTCCACGTTCTCTCATCATGATGGGGCAAGTCCTCATCATCTTCTACCATAGAGTATTGGCTGTTGAAGTAGGACAAAATGTGTTTGTGAATTACACAGCAGAGCAAAATCCATGACTTAAGTAGTCTCCATTTCATATTACTTAAAAAACAAAACAAAACAAACCAACTCTGGTTAGTAGGGTGCCTTTGTGACAAAATCAGGGATGTAAACCATTTAAAACTGCACCATTCAAACAACCGAAGAAAATTAAATATAAGTTCTGGTTCTTATTTCTTTTAGAAACACTCACATAAATATGAAGAAAGATATAAAAGGATGCTGTGTTATCTTTCAGAATCTGCTGCAAGCACCTGAGTATTTCTACCATTGCTCACTGGTTTTGGTTAATAGCAAGCCCAACGAAATGAATACGCTCTGATTCAGTTTAATTTCCAAATCTCAGAACACTTGGACAGCAGTGAAAAATCATGCAATGTATCAACTACAGCTGCTGCTTGGGAAAGCTATGAGCAGTTGTACAGGTAGACAGATTCATTATTTATAGAGGAGATGGCTTTGTGGAAAGGGTGAAAGAGTAGAGTGCTCTCTCTCTCCTTGTAACCAGATTATAAGAACATCATATAATATAGGCCCTTCTCTACCAGAAGAGCCACCAACTATAAAGCTGATTCAGTTACAGAGAAACCTCTGAGCTAAAGCCCACCATGAAAGAAGATGTCTCTGGTTCAGCTATGTGAACACCACTTCGATATTCTGCAGTTCCAGAGCTCCCCACTCCCCCAGCAGCATGCAGTGATGGGCCCCACCTCTTCTGCTCACCTTGCAATCAGTCTGTGTTTGGCTAATGTATTTATTCTCACCGTAATAGTTTTTTAATCAGTTTTCCTTGGTCTAAGAAAACAATACTTCTCACTCATCCCCAGTTCTGTCTTTTTGAAGATTCTCAATCTAGTCTACAGAAATCAGCAATGTCACACAGAATCCAATTTTGCAGAACATGGGCTCTTTTGTTGCAGATGACACTCTCTCTAGGTCCCTTAGCCCACTGCATTCCTTTGTCCTGCACGATATTCAGCAGTGGCTCTATTGTCAACCGGCACCTTGAGAAAGCAATTCCTGTTTTTCCTGCTGCTCATTATATTGGGTTTCTTTGCATTACAACTTTAGAAAATAAGTCATATTCTGAAAGTTTAATTTTTCAGCAAGAAACTTGTGTACTTACCAGACTCACTGGCTAGAAAAGCCACAGAGAGAGAAAACAAAGATTTTCTTGAAACAGCTTCACTTGCTATTTTGATGTTACACTGAAACCATGGCTGGCTTTGTTCTTTGTCTACTGTTTAAGTGATGGAAGTACTACTGTAAACAGGTACCTACATATTCTCCATCATATCATCTTTGAGCTGTGCTACGACTGAGTAAACAACATGGCTTTAAAATCTGTATGCCATTTTTATCCCCTGCTTCTACCAGTGCAGCCACAGCAGAGATGCACAATTTCCAGGACAACATTAGCAGACTCAATAAACCAAACCAAATTAAAACAGATGTGGACAAGGCTAGAATGTAAATCCACTCAACAGCCATCGTCAGTCTGTTGCTTTTGCTGTATGTTCAGCCAGACAGTGTATATGGTGTGCAGAAGAAACTACACAGCCAGAAAATATTGATAGAAATATTACTCAAACAACTTTGTTCTCTGTTTGTTCATCCTTCACTTTTGATATTATTTGTGGCTTGCTTTTGTTTAAATTTGGTCTATATTCACACCACCCAGGTGCTTTTTGCTTCTTTCCCAGGAATGAAGTGAAACATATTCATTAGCCAAGCCCCTGTCAAAACCTACAGTAAACTGAATTGCCTGAAAGGACAAAATACAATCCTGCCATTTCCCAGAAAAATTAAACAGACCACAAAACCAGAGAAGGTCTACTCTTCAGCATATACGCTTTTACCATCTCCAAGAGCAATGTGGTATACCGGTGTGGGTACCTCTATACTTGATAGCTCCATGGTACCAATGCTGGAAACTTGGAAAAAGCCTGCCCACACCCAAGAGACCTTCTGACTAATTAATCATACAGCATCACTACAAGATACCAACACCTTATGATACTCATCTTGCTGGTAAGAATAAAGACACAGGTTACATTCAAGTGCTTGGCTATAGTAACTTGATTATGCATTTCCCTGAATAATGGAGAGCAGGGGGTGCAGCAGAGTCCTAATACTTCCTTTAGGTAGGCTGGTATGTTTTAACTGCGTGCATTGCTACCGGAGACCTAGGCCTGAGATTTCCTCTTTGTGATCCAGGAATTAAATATGCTTTACCTCACTTTTGTGTAAGATATTTCAAATAGCAGAAATATTTAAATCTTTTAATACTCACTCTTCTGTATTTTCATTTCCAAGCCATTCATTTAGCTTCTTCTGCCGAACTCCTTTTTGAGTCAGCCACCTGGACAATAATTGCAAATAAAATCCATTTTTAATCACAAAAGAGGAATCCAATAAAAAAATCATTAAAAAATTAATTTTGTTAATTCATAATGATACTCACATCAAGTATTGATCTCTTGTCTTCCTCAGCTGTATGAGGTCTGGCTTAATGCTGTTCATACGCTTGTCTATCTCTCTATACTCAGCTGCTTGCTTCTTCAAATCCTCTTCTAATCTACGTCTGCTGTCCACAATTTCACTTATGCGAGACTTCAGTTTTTCATAGTTGTGCATAATTCTGAATGGAATAATATGGTAGGTTACACTTATGATGTCTTATTCAGTTTTATAACCTACCATTTAGCTGTGCAGACACTTAAGAGAACAGATTACTTCTCTAGATGTAGCTCTACATTTTGCAAGTTCACCATCTAGTGAATGCGGTAGTGCACCAACTACCCCATTTGAGGGCTCTTTGCTTACAACTTAAACTGGCCATCTTGCTTTAATTTTTGGCAGATCTGTGCTTGGCATTGTTTCTTTCTCCAAAACGATACCATTTGAAATGCAAATACAAATACTGACCTTTGTATTTCTTTTTCATTTCCTTCCCGTTTAAATTTTTCAATGTATTCCTTACTGTATCTTTCTTGCGTCTGGCACTGCTCTTCAAATATCTTTATTGTTTCATTAAATGCTTCAATAGCTGTTCTTTTCATTTGAATTTCCTGAAAATAAAGTAATTGTTATTACAGTTTTTACCAGACAGTGGGGATGATTTATTGCACCACAGAAACACGTCAGTATATTGTAAAAGAACAATATCCCGTTACCAGATTGCATTCTATCTGTAGAGCCTTCTAACAGAGAACAGGCCTGTGCAAAAGGGTACCTTGATGCGGCTTTCCACAACAAGGTTTTTCAAGAAAGAAAATCTGCTAGACAAAGAGCTACAATCTTTGTTTTGAATAAGTGAGTTTTATTTATGACGATTAGTCTTACGGCAATGCACTTTGCCCTTTGTACCACCTCATGTTATCCTAAGAGGAAGATCTGCCTTTCTGAAATAAAAGTATAAGGTATTGGCTGGACAGGTCTCAAGTGGTCATCTAGTCCATCCTCCTAGCCCCTACATAGCTAGTTGATAGCCAAGCCTTTTAAGCCATTAGTTCAAGTTGCCTGCACTTCTCCACTTCAATTATTTTTAGGTGTATTTCCTGCACATTTTAAGAAGCAGTCTTGGTTCTGAGTCTGTAAAAACACACTAATTTACTGGTACTTCAAGACTCAGCTAATAATTGCAAATGTGCCTTGAAAACCGTAACTCATCTTGATGCGGTCAGTATGCAGAACTGTTGGTAAATCAAGATAGTTCTGTGCTCGCTTTGGATGTGGTGTCAGACTTGGGTGCAGAGTGGGTTAGGTTACAGGTGGTGACTGCTCAAACATGAGAAAGCAATTCTGCTGCAGTGAGCAAGCACATCAGATACGTTTCCTCTTTTGGGCAATGGTGGCAGAAGGGAGGATGAGGAAGATGGCAGTATGAATTTACAATAATATTCTTCTAAATCTACAGAAGTTTTCCACTCTACCTTCGGTTTCAAACTGAGCTCACCTGAGACGTTCTTGTGTAGTCTTCATAGAGTCTGTCATATTCTCGGCTTTTTTCTTGGAACTGGGTATTATATTCATGCAATTTCTTTCCCACTGCTTCAATGCTATCCTCTTTTACAACTTGGTCCTTGAGTGATGAACAGAATGAAAGATATTCCGTAAAGGAACAATTACATTGCACATATTTTCAGGATAAAACTGCTTAAAAATGCCTAGATAATTACACGGTAAATATGACTGCTCTTTCATAAACATGGAGATATAATATACTATACATGATATGGAAATGAGAAATTAATGACAAAACCCAATTTTGCAATAAAGTGTTCAGCTTTATACTGAAAATGATGTATTTCATCATTAATGAGTGGGATATTTATTAAACATGAGTTTATTTGTTAATAATGTATCCGCAGTATTTAAAGTCTTAATTATTTATATGCAAAGTGTGGAGTTGGTTTTAAAGAAAAATACCCATTTTTATACCCACTTTATTCTTCCAAGTATTAACAGAGCTGAAGTTCTTAATGATTAATGACTCCCCAGTCTGCAGTAATTTCTTTATATTTAAGTGAAACACAAAGAAAATAGACCCATACCTGCTGATACTTAGATACTGGATACAGTAACTTTACGTCCAGTTTAGGATTATACTGGGCCAGAGATTCATTCCGGTAGTGGTTTATTAGCTCGACCACAGAGTTGAAAGTCAATGGGTCAGAAAAACCGTATTTTCCATCTCGATGAAATATTTTGATTAATTTGTTATTTCCTCCTTTCCTGAAAATAAAGTTTGTTGAAAAATTAGGCAGACTTCAAGTACTATTTCCTAAAGAATTTTAAATACAGTATTACATTTTAGTGTCAAGTATTTCAGACCTAGTGTAACTAATCCTACCTTAGTGTAAGTGTGTAATCCCCATGCATTTTGGTTGAAGCATCTCGTACCAAAAAGGTACCATCAGCAGTGTCTCGAAGCTTCTCATTTACTTCTTCTCTAAAATGAAAGCAAAAGTAACAAATAATTTCAGATACTTCTCTCTCATGTATCCTCCTCTAAGTTCTTTGGTTTTAACATAAGTGTTTTTTAATATGGAGATCAAGCAGACTTCTAACACATGCAATTATTTTATAGCTTATTTAACATTGCTGGAGAACAACTGGGATATAAAAATGGTATATTCTACATCCTCTCACTGCTGGACAGAGCCATATTCATGCAAAGCTCTTTCTGCTTGTTCATACAAGCCTGCACAATTTGAGCAGTCAGTGCTGGTCTAAAGTACCTATATATAGTATATGGCACTTCTTAGTCTGGCTTGTTAACTTGTGCCTACAGTTGAGGTTCCAGATGAAAGACCAGAAGAAAATCTTCTTGGTGTTGTCCTTTCATGGTAGCATTTCATATGGCTGTCTTAAAGTAACAGAACAATCATTTCACATACTACATTCTAACTGACTGCCACTAACATTTTCAGTCATTTTTGGAATAAACACAACTGTAGTATGTATGTGTTGGAAAATATCCTAAAAATGGCTCTTAGAACTGTGATTTTTCTATACTTAAGTGCAGTATGTGTATACAGACTAGCATAGCAAGGACATAAAGACAAACATAAGAAATACGTTTCTTGAGCTGATTTACCTTGAGATATCTCCCCAGTACCACTCAGCATCTTGTAATGACATGTTGTTATTCATACCGTTGTTAGTTACAGTATTAGGCTTTGGTGGCTTAGGAGGCAGTGCTGCAGATGAAAGGGGGAAAAAAAAAAGAAGTTGATTATAACTCACTGAAAACCTGGCCATATATTCCTTGAAATTAGACATCATTACATGAATGAGAGAAAAAAAAAAATAGTCAGAAAACAGAATTGTCCATCACTAATGATCTTTAAAATACATTAATCAAGACATTTTACTGAAAGCATTACAGTTAAACATGAAAGATGTACTGTTTCAAAAAAGTATGTTACTCATGCAATAATATACTTCAAGCAAAATGTAACACTGTACTCATCTCCTCCCCCTGTGAAGAAAGCATTTGAGAAGAAGAAAATCTGAAGTTTGCTTTTACCTTCTTCCACTGTCTTCAGGTGAATATAGATAAAAAAAACATGTAAAATTTCTTTTTTTTTTTCCCTCCTATGTAATGTTCTCAGAGGAATGTTGGTGCTTCCTCACCTATAAGCTGAGTAATAAGGGATGCAAACCCACAGCAATATTGTGTATTTTAAGAAGAATTGGGTTTTTATGTTCCTCAGCATTTTGTGCAACGATTTGCCAAGAAAGCATTTTAAGAAACCCATCTGTGACTCAAATATCCCTTGTGTTAATCTTAGCATTCTACAGAATAAGTCATGTTCCAAATGGCAGGACTGATTAAAAACCACATCCCCCTTCTCTCAATGTCAAAGCTGCATATGTATGCCAGTGGGTGCCAGAGAAGATACTGCAGCACTCCCGACTTAGTAGCAAGGGGGACTAGGTTGGAATCAGGATTACAAATCGACCCAGCTCTTGTAGTTCTTCAGTAAGTACATAATTTGTTACGGATGTCCCTGTCCTGTATATTATGATTGGCTTCAAAGACGATGTTTTTAAAGTTGCAGTGACTATCAAGATGGCATAGTATTTTTATATAATATGAAAAAATGATGTGGTATTCAATTAATATTGCTAGATTTTAGGGTCTGTTTTTCTTCAAACAATCCAAAGCAATGATTTGCAATCACTGTTTCAGAAAATAAAAGTGTTACAACAGTATCTCCTTCTAGTCACAGTGTGGAACAGAGATAGAAAAAATAATAATAAAAGAAATACAAAATTTTAAAGATATAATAGCAGAACTGTAAATACACGTGACAGAATAAAATCAAAACAGACACAGGTCAATTCAGTAAAAATTCAATTAAGTAGAGCAAAAAGGTATTTCTACAGGTTAAGATTCTAATTACTATATCCATGCACTAAATCACGATTTAAATCTAATATATGAAAAAAAGGAAAAAGAAGAATTATTTGTATTAATGTCAAAGTAAAGAAATCCTACACATCCACTAAGTTTTTCAGCAGCTACTGTAAAGACAAAAATGTATTAAGTCTTCCGTAATAAGACTGTAGTTTTACCTGGTGGATCCATTTCTATGTAAAACATCAAGTCTGTGCCACAATTTATATCTGTCTTAGGATATTCTATATCCAGTTCTTCCATATTCCAAACAGTATTGTACATTTGTATGAGTTTCACTGAGTAAGCTCAGATACAAGAAAAGAGTCAGGCTCTCTTTGTAATGGTGTCTTGGAATTCATTTTAAAACCTATAAGGGGCTGCACTGTAACCTATTACATCATAATCCTCAGCCAATCATGTCAAAATAATGTCACCAGACCACTCCTGTTTCATCATTTTGTTCTACATTAATCTTAAAACAATTCCAGTTTCAGAAAAATATCTACATTTAGCAGAACTGCAATATAAACCTGGTATTACAAACAAAAGCAGTGAGCGGGCTCTCCTCGCCCCTCTCCCAGCTCATTTTCCTGATTTTGCAGCATGGTACAGTCCAATCCTGGCAGGATGACAAAAGGCTGATATGCTGCAGCACGTAGCTGTTACACACACGCACACACAACAGACACACACACACACACTCACATGCAGAGCGCAGCTCCCTTTAGAAGTAGGTCGGTCACATCTCAGTTGCATTCTCCTGCTTGGATGCCTGAAGTTTACCATTCAAAAAGCTTTTGAAGGCTTCTGTACATATCTAATGTACGTACTGTACATATTAAAGATGCAGAAGGGAAAAGTGCACGGCTCTGTGTGTCTGTATTCATTACACACTCATTTTACATATATATGCACACAGAGATATATATATCTCCACATAATGAATTACAGACTATTTTTAAACTATGCACATTTCTATTATTTTAATGGACAAACAGGTCTGATATACTTCATACTATCACATGAAATGTGCTTATTGCAGAGATGTCTTCCCCCCCATAACAGTTTATAATAAGACACAATTCCAATTGATTTACATTAATTCATCTTGAAATCTAAATATGAAATATTGTAATCTTAGATTCATCAGACTTGCCTAAACCGTGGAAGAAAGTAAAAACTGGACAAGATCTTGAACAGCGATTTTGCTGAACATAAAAAGCCAGTCTGTCAGGATACAACAAGGTGTAGTCTTCCTTTTCACGCTGTTTCTATACCCTGTTCTCAGGCAGGTATTTATCCAGTTAATTTTGTTTGTAGAGGCAAGAGTCCCTTCTCAGTGTCTCCTTCCTCACTTGGCTTCATAGTAGTATCCTCCTACCAAGTAGAAATATTCCTTCTTAAGTCTCCCCCAGTCGCTGACTGTAACTGTCTCAGACCTCTTGGAAGAAACATGCACAGAGCAGACATTAACTCCAGAGCAGAATGCTATGTAAAGCAGCGTGAATGCTTATACTTACTATAATCTATGGGGGCAGAAAACCAGATACCAAAAATAACCACAACAAAGAGTAGCTGTAGCAACTATCTGTGCCTACATCACAAGAAATCCTGGTGTGGTTGAAATGTGATCTATCTCACAAATATTTGTTAAAAAAATTAACACAATTTATATCCTTCCCATATATTTCACACAGGTATACCCCCGCTCTGTGCCCTTCAGCAGCTTAGACCTTTTACACAAGCATTAACATACAAGAACATGTCTGGAGTACCAACAGCTACAAAAAAACCCAAACTGTTAGTTTACTTCGTATGTTTTAAATTCATTCTGAAGTAGATTTTCTCCTCCCTGTTTAGGTAGACAGGCTCTAAAGAATCCTTCCATTCCAAAATGAAATAGGATACTTAAAATCATCCCAGACAAAAGTCCAAACAGTGAACTTTGAGGTTTAGCCCACCTGCTACCCAAATGGTTGAGTTCCCACAGTAATTATTTAAATTAAGTTGTAAAGATTTCCTACACACTACATTGCTGCATTTAGGTCTCATGCGGGATCAGTAAGATATTTAACTCCACTGAATAAGGGCTTTCAGGAAAAATTACTTCTCTGGCATTTCAGTGGTGGTCAGATTTTGCACTGTCCACACTGGTATAATCAGATTAGTGCTCAGCTCAGACTAGCCTAGCTTGAGGCAAGAGAAGACAGGAGGCAGATAGGCAGTTCCCAATTCCCTATATAACCTGGAGAGGTACTGGAGTACTTGACTTTCATTCACATATCTTAAGACCATGAAGGCTCTACCTGGTAATCAGTTATAGTACAATACTTCCACGAGGTGACGAAGAAAACACATACACAAATTCAAAATCACTTACTTTGTAAGTTATGCATCACAAATGCTGGCCTTTGTAATACAGCCTGAAAATACTATCCAATGACCTGAAAAATTAATTTGTTTCCTCTTATAAAAATCTTGCTTTAAAAAAAATCCCCCAAACCTCCTTTTACTAGGAAGCTTCTCTGAAGCAATGAAAAAAAAAAAATCTGAAAAAGAGATTGTTTTGCTTTCTAACAATTGTTCCATAAAAATCCCTGAAAGAGCTGTAACACGCAGTAGAGAAAATCCAAGCCTTCTCTCTCTTCTTAACTGCTTAAACCTCTGTGCTGTGCAGAAGGTATCCACTTACTCTGGTTCATCACTAAGAAGTGAACCTGACTTTAGTACTGTGAAAAAAAAGAAACCACCACCCTCGTAGCTCGCACGTCTCTCTCAGATAAAGATCTCAGTTTCATGATTAACTTGGGCAGGTTCAAATATTTGCTGAGCCAGGGATTTCAGGTGGGGGAGGGGGAGCCAGAATCAAAGTAAAAGTTGTCATCAGCTAACAAGTGGCTAGTCTAGGGCTAACTTTCTCATTTTAGCTAAGTAAATGAGAAGACCATTGTAAGAGGCCTTAAAATAGTCTCTGTCACTGGCTGAATGCAGTACTGAAGTTAAGAAAGCACCACAAACAGCCAGAGGAAGTGGCTAACTAACTTACTGCAGAAAAAACAACAGAATCAAAACCTTTCTTGAGAAAAGCTGCCTTTCTCAGGGCAAATAGCCTGCAAAACAGCCTGCTTGCAAGCACAGCATCACCTCCTACACACTCATGCTGGATCACAAATACAGGTGCTGCTTGAAGACCCTTAGCTCGACTCTATAAAGCATTTTATCCATTTCTTATAAACTGAAAACAGTAGAAAAAACACCTGTCTGTATCCATAGTGTTTTCCAATACATCAGGATTGTTCCTTTCTTGAGCAGGCAGGTGGGAAAAGGGACTGTACAGAGAGAGGGGATGGTTTAGGTCAAAGATATTTTCCTTGCCTTAGTGTTTGGTGCAGATCAGACTTGCTAAAGGAACAAAGCAGCAACTGAAGAGCCTGCTCCACTTTGCCTACAGAGGTTAATTTCATTGCCAGCTATACTTTTACAAAGAAATAAATTCAAAGTGAAAAGAGAAGCAGACCACAAGATTTTATTCAGAGAAAGAAGAGAAAGGGATTAATATTTCCCTCACATTTGCTGGAAACAGTGACAACTTCTAGCAGCTATGTTCCCTTAGATCTGCTTGTGCTCCCTTAGGGCAGTCATTGAAAAGTTTTTACCTCCAAAAATCCTCCATTCTACAAAATACCTCTTGTACATAATAATGAAATCCCAAATATCTGCAGTCCATTTTTGATGTTTTACAGTTGATCGATTAGCTTCACCTGTAATAATCCCTTCCTTTTCTAGTTTTAACCTTTGCCTACTTGAACAATTGTCAGTTCTATACATAATTTAAACCAGCACAGTCATAAAGGTACAGTCTACTTCAAATGGAGACAGTAACCTGTGTTTCTGAACTAATCCAACTTCTGACAGTAACTGATATGCCTCCTATTCACTACTGTTAAAACTACAAAAGGGGTTGGTAACACTTCTTGGTTTAGAAGGCCACAATACAGAAGCATACTCTCAAGAAGATAACCCAAAGGTGTTTCACTGGATTGTTTATCATTTTAAAAAGCACAGATACCCACAGAGGGATAATAGATAAGGCTTTGTTCCAAGTCCAATTTTACTTCTTGGATTCCAGTGCCTTGTGCAAAAACGAGTTCCATCCTGCAGAAGGCAATCAGGTCAAGTGGTCAAGATACTGGCATGCACATACCTGCATTTTCATACAAATGACCTACCTTAAATTTTATTTACATTTAAATTTCAAAACCATGTGTGATACCCACTGAATCGATAGATTTGTATTTGCAGAAAGTCTGCCGCCTACTATTTTTGCAGTCATACAGTATTCTTCTACCCATAAAGCAGTTTTTCTAAATATTTTTTTTCTAAGAAAACTGTACGAAGCAGGAAGAGAACTGATTAGTTTTGACAGGCTTGTATGTGTGTGCTACACGTACCCTCATACAAATATACACACACGCATACATCAATCTGTAAAAATTTCCAGTAATGTGATACCTGTTGTTTCAGTTTTTCCAAATACTTTTGATTAGGTATGGAGAAACATAAAGCACAGTGTACTGTCAAAACCTAAACCAAGAACACAGCATTGCTACGCGTGGCGATGAAGTCTGCGATGAAGCGCTCTCCGTTACACTGGGAATAAAGCCTGGTTCCCATTCGCTTAGAAGGGGAGCCCTCTGCCGGAAGATGCGCGGGCGCGCAACACCCCTCCCATGCGGGACAGCCTGTCTTCTGCACCCTCCGGCACTGCTGACTGTCCAGCCGAGCCTGGAACGTAATGCAGAAAAGTCCTGACAAAGCACAGCGTTCCTACATACTTGTCTGTGTCCCCAGGACACTGCTGACAGGACTGTGGGCTGTGCCAGACCACCACAGGAGTCGGGGAGCTCTTTGTGTCTAGTTGCAAAGAGAACATGACCAGCCTTCATGCTCCCCTGCGCTAGCTATTACAGTGCCGTGCTTGCTAATACCTTGTGCAGCTACAAGCAGAGTGTCTGCATCTTGACAATGCTGCCGTGACTGTCACCCCATCCCCAACAAGTGAGCAGTTACGTGTAAGGCAGTTATTACTTCATTCATTGTTAGCTCTGACTCTGTGAGTAGTGAAAGCTACATCTTCTTGCTTAGAACTGCAGTATTTCACAGCTTGAGACATTATTTACAACTATTTCCAAGCCTGGGAAACAGGAATAAACTGGGATGGATACTAGACAAAACAGCTCAGCTTTAGTTAGTCCACAGGACATTAGAGTTTTCAGCTCATCTTTGCAAGACAGCAGCTGCTTCATGCCACTGAAGCAGCTCTTTCTCTGCTCCTCACCAAACCGTCTACCTGCAATGTCACCAGCAACCTATGTCCCCTTGCTCTCCTGCCTTGTCCCCCCTCCTTTTTTGCCTTCCTACAATAAGACACACCTTCATCTCATACACTCAAAGCCACTTCATGCTCCTTAACAACCCCTGACCTTGAGAGGATCCCTATCTCCCCAAGTTTCCTCCTAACATTCCACCTTCCCCTGTATGACCTGCCTTCCCAGCTACCACTTCCAAACAGACCACCCTGCCCCAAGCAATCACTGGGCTTCATGGGCGGCTCTGGGACCTGCATCAAGGGCAGGCCTCCTCCAGATGGGAAAGCCAGGAACCTTTATGATCCTGAATCAACTGAATCATCTGAAATCAACCGAAAAAAAGAAAAATCCAGTCTCCTGTACCTACAGATAGAGCCTATTTTTCAGTATTTACCTCTAAAAGCAAACATGCCTTCACACCTCTGTATCATGTATGAGATTCTTTGAGATAAAAGCAGCACCATTAGCTATAATCTCTTTACAATCAACATTATTTTCTTCTAATACTACTGTTTTGAATAGCATATTTAGAGACATGCAGTTTGTTTCTGCATGTAAAATCAGCACCCCTCTTTAAATTAAAGTCTGTGTGGCTGTTCATTAAGTTGGGAAGTTAAAATGGGATGCTAAAGCATGTAGCTTGCCCGCTAACACAATCTTTTGGCTCTCCTGACAAAGAGACAGGAATCAGAAAATGGATCTGGTCACCAACTATTCAAAACACCAACCATTTCTCCAATCTCACTTCTTCTGCAACATGACTTTGTCTTCACCTACTGCATACACAGGCACAGGTTTTTAACTTTAGCTTTCGTCGAGGGCTAAGCACTATTCTAATTCACAAACTAGAATGCATAATTTGCTGTTGAACATTGTGACAGAGAAAAAAAATCATTCCAGAGTTCCGTGTGATATAAGGTCCAATTGCATAGTTTTTACTGCCTTGAGGCAAGGATAACTAATGGGTGATGCAAAAACACGTTGTGCAGGGATCTTCTCTCTGTTGAGACCAGTTATTTCCAAGACTACATAGTGTCTGCGCACTGCATAAGGTACCAGTAAACATGCTCAGCTCATTTGAGACTGTTTTCATCCAGGCTTGAGAATAACGGAAAGACAAAAAAAAAGAAGAAAGCTATCACTCTAGCCTGTGAAACAGAGAAGAAAACTGGCAGCACTGGCTTCCCTGTTATTGCTTAGTTGTCATAACATTATTTTCAACAAGTATGATTACTTCTGCTTAAAACCTCTTACCTTCTTAATTTTAAAATTCTACTCTAGATTGTCATTCTCAAAACACTTATATGACAAATAAGTTACCTTTCCTAGGACTCTTCCGTTTATGACAAAGTCTGTAAGCAATCGTTATGGAAACTCAAGCCACTACGAGTAATAATACTAAAAATGGCAATTCTGAAAAATGCATCTTGGAGTCTTCTATGAGAACTATAAAAACAGAGCACTTCACATCATCAGGTCACCGAATGATTTTGGTGTGGAAAACAGACTCATGTCCTAATCCTGTAAATCCTTCTATTAAGACAACTTTTAAAAATTATTCTTGTGCTTTACAGGCCTAAGAGCAGAGGCTAGCTTACCATGGACTACAAAGCTGCAAAATTTGTATCTGAGAGGTTTTCCAGCATATTAATAGATAAGCAAGTGTTTTACTAAAAAGTATTCTACTGCCCAGAATAGACTTGGAAATGAACAGAGAAGGAGTTCTGTTTTTGTAACAGATCATATGAAAAATCCCACGAGGACCTTCAAAATAAACTATTGCATTATGAAATATTAATTAATGCAGAAGCAATATAAAAACCAAGCAGATGTTAGATTATAATTATTAATGTAGTATCAAATTCTACAAATCTGATGGATACAGACATGTTTCTTCAAGCGCCCTAATGATACTCTCAAAATGACTAGACTCCTTATCCTCCTCAGTTGTTCTAACATCAACACCTTTAACTTCTATACTTTACTTACACAAAGCAACTCAGGATGATATGCAGCCAAGTGATCTCTTAAGAGCAACTTAAGAAACTCTCATTTTGAAACTTAAGAAACTTTCACTGTTGACCCTACCTTTGTAACCTCCCCACCAGTGCTTCTAGCCGTATAAAAATACATATTCTAAAGCATTTGCAAACATATAATTAAAAAAAAAAATGCTATCAGTAGACTCTTTAGAATATTAGAGGATTCAACAAGGTACTTTGCTTTTTAAGGCTTATGACAGGTGGCTTTGAAAATAAGTCTTTAACAATTAGCAGTTATTTGCTGATTCTTAGTAAAACGAGACAAATTGTCATTAAAAGTTTGGACACTCATGGTTATTATAAAGCTTTAGGAAGAAATATACACAGTGGTTCTGGAAACGCCTGCTTAACTATTTTGACAGAATTGAACAAAACCAAATAGGCATAAACTAGCTGAAAACAGATGATCACTAAATGTTAGGGAAGGTTTCCTAACCATCAGAGCTGGCAAGGTTGGAAAAGCCTTCCAACCAAAGCAGCGGGGAAAAAAAAAAAAAAAATCTTAGCTTTTAAATAATAATCTTTATGGGGGTATTATATTATGCGCTTACCTAAGAAAAAAAAAAAAAAAAATCTTAGCTGTTTTAAATTAATCTTCATTAGGGGATTATATTATGCGCTTACCTAAGAAATAGGGCATTTTTTTTGCCAGTGTTTTTCTGCTGCTGTGTTCTAGCTCTTCAAATCTTAAGCAACCCTATAAATCCTGCTGCCATGAACTTTACCTTGTACTTTGAATAGAGAGGCAGGAAAACTACAGCCTGCTGAATGTTCTGTTCACCATTGCCCTATCCTTTGTTTGGAGATTCTCTGTTAATATGCTGTAAAAGGAATTACTTTAAGCTGACATCTCAGGTCCCCTACGTTAATAATTTCCTTTGCACACGGTTGTTAGCAACTGTGCCTTGCTCCTACCAAATACTTGATGTAAACCCAGGGTTTTTTTGCATAAATTTGAGGTGGGTTTCACTGTTTGCTGACTAAATTAGATTGGAACTAAAAGAATCAATACAAGTATAATCTAACTTCCCTGAATGGGTTTTTAGTATTTTCTGTGTTGTTCATTGATATTGATAAATAAATCTTTTGAGTCTCTGGATTAAAAAAACCACATAATTGTAAATAAAGGGGGAAATCTTACTTCTTTCTGATGATCTCTTTGGGGTAATGTAGTTCTAAGAAAATTTGCCTGGGTGTAAAGTGAAAGTTAAATAAAATCTCCCCTACCACCACCAACACTGCATGATATACGTTCTATTGGTTTATGGGTCTCAAAGATTCAAAATTCCTATTCACTGTATACTGAAAAAGAAATGAAAGGCCTAATGCTGTACAAACTATGGGTACCAAAATGCTTTTAATGAAAAGACAATTTCTTATGAAATATATGCTGCACTGTGCTTCAGACTATATGAACAACTTCTACATAGTTCTGTAATTATGCACTTTTGCATTAAGTTTCATTATAAATGAAAACCAACAAACATTTCCTGTCCTTAAGTTGAATTTTAAAATTCAAGAAAACAATGATATCTAACTTTTAAAATTAAAAATAGTTTTACCTGGTACAAGCTGTCTCTCATTCCATTCACTTGTGATTAAAACCTCTAGGATTTTGATGTGGTGTTCAGCATTATCAGAGCTGCAAGAGATGGATTAGGCAGTAAGAACACGGAAAAACGCCAAAGTTTACATTAGAATTGTTAAAAAAAATGTTGGAAAAATTTACAACAGTGCCTGTCAGAAGTAAGGTCAGAAACTTAATTCATTGAAATTACTTTTGTATATAATTAACCCATATTTATAGTACAAAATATAATAAACATGACCAACGTACCTTGTTATCTGGAATTTGAAAAGCAGAGGGCTGAAAATTTCAGCTAGAGACCTTGCAATCAAGAGATTTTTGCTGGAGGCTTGACAAACTCTGAGGAAATGTTTGAGTAAATACTGAAGTGTGAGCCAATATTGGGGAGGTGTATTTGGAGATCTGATGAGTTTTTTCAGCAACTGAGCATACTCCTCTGAGCTCTGCACTTCTGCAAGCAAACAGGTAAAAGGCTCTTGATACCAGCACAGGAACATTCAACATGTAAAATCAAACTATATATGACTCCTTCGGAAACATCCATTTTAAAGAAAAAGAAATTCTGTCCTTCATTAGTGCTGTAAGACTTCTTTTTAAAAATGAAGATGCTCAGGGAAGAGTAAAGAGCAAGCATTTAGAAGTCAAATGGAAACAGATATGCATTTTGGTAAAAACCACAATGTGTTCAAAGTGTACTGGTAGAAGCCTGTGTTGTGTTTAGCGTCACACATGATTGGGTAATTCTGAGATGTACTAGATAAGTCTCACAGGTGTGGTTCCAACTTTGAGGTTACCAGTAGCAATATCCTGTCCTGAGATGTATAACAGAATACTTGGCTCATGCTGAAAGCCTATAAGCTGTCCTTGTTTGAAATGACCACTGTAGATGAGGAATCTTTCATGCATGTATTTCTCACTTCATAATTTGCAACTTCCAATGTACTGCAGAACACCATGACCTCTAATAGGTTTACTTTGTCAGCACTGATAAAAAGTTAAAAATTAGCTTTCTGCATACAGGTAAGTCCTTGATTTCCACACCCCCCTCCCCCCCCTTTTTTTATGCAGTTATTCTACCTACTAAAATGAAGAGAACTGTTATCCCTTATATTTTTCATTATGTTTACCTAAACAGGTAAATTAATAACACATTTAGATCTCAACTGAAACAGCTTTCATCAAAAGTGGTGAAGGTATATACGTTTTCTGAGTTGCTGCCAGATTTTACAGAATCTTCCCTGTCCTGTGCATGACAGCGGGACCACCAGATATTTACAGTCCTAATAAAAGTGCTTTTTTTGACATTTGAAATAATGTGATAACCATACCTTGAGCTACAGAAATCATGTCACTGTAAACAGATGCTGGAATTATGGGATTTGGCAGGTCCAGGAGATACCTCTTGAGAGCATCTGATAAAGTGTGCACGTCGAATGTCTCTAAATCCAATGAAGAGGCATCTAACGGGAAAGAGCAACGTATTTTTTAGAAACTGGAAAAATATACAAATCGTAATATATTGGCTTTATACCAAGCCAAAACTGCTAATGTGTACCTTGTTTATGGGGAATAATTCATAAGAAAGAATGTAAGACACCATGAAACATCCCTGAGATGAAGAACATACAATGCTCAACACCATGGTCAGGACTTTGGCATCTGAACAAATGGCTTTGGCAGCTGCATGTCGTGTTCTATCATACAGAGTGCAGGGCTCAACTCAGAACAACGGTAGTGTCTTGCTGCACGTTGGCAATGCTATAGAACATCAGAGCATTTTTAACAGGTTTCCGATTTACCTGTAAGTCTTTTGTGTAAGTAGTAAGTATCAAACAAGGGTTTGAGCAAATGCAGCTTCTCTACTGGTAGCTACTGCTATTACGATGGTAAGTTTGACTAGCAATCTAGGAGTCCAAGACTGTAGATATTTATGTGAGTAAGTTGAAAAAAATATACACGAGCAGAACCGGGTGCTTGGTGGTTTAGGCAGCTGTTAAGATTTATCTTGTAAAACCTGATAATCCTTCCAGGATTTGGGCTGATGTTTGGGACTGTCACCTAAAGGACTACTTGTTAGCATTGGAGCAAGGAATATCAGCAGCAAAAATAAAATGAAAATAGGAAAATACAGAAATGCTTACTTCGTGAAAATAAGATTAGGGTTCATCTTAAAACATGAAACTGGCACAGTAAAGTCATAGAAGTTTACAGAAAGACCCAAATTTGGTAAAAGAATTTAGAGTTATTACCACTGTCCATCTTTCTAGAAAAGTAAAATAACTGCTGAGCCAATTCGGCCAGTTTAAACCAAATTCAACAGGGAGGGAGAGGAATCAGATATGTGGTGTCTATTTTCCCCAAAGGAAAGCTTGCAGTATGAGTTCAATTCTTATCAGACACCAAAGAATTTGCACGAGAAAAAAGACATAATGAGTGGTGATAAAAAACCTGCAGTGTGTGTATGAATTCTAAGGGTAATTACATGTCAGAGAGTCTACAAATTCATAAGAAATAGTTTTCATTAGTTTTGTTGCTCACAGGATATTTTTTATTTCATAAGCCAAGTTAAATTCTGGTTCTTCTAGTGTTGACCCATTCTCTGAAGTATATCCCAAATTATTATAATGAATACATGAGCAAGAACAAACTTGTGCTCTGCAACTCTTTGGCTGTAATGTCATAAACAGACCTGACCTCTGTCATCTCCCAGGCCAGGCAGATGCAAGTCAGCTTTGATTCTGGAGCTAGATAGAGCTGTGTTGAAGCTAACAAGCAGTTATCCTATTAATATGGAAAACATTTTAACTATAAGCACAACAGCATACTAATGCAGTTCACAACTTTGAGACTAAGGCTGACTTTACTCTCTGAATTAGAGTGGGTGGAGAAGAGCTGTGTCTGTATCCAAGTATCTGGACACCCACTGCACTGGCTCAGTCTTGCAAGATTCTTAATCTCTATCTTAAAGATAACTCAGAAAGATATACTCTTACTATGGGGTTCAGTCCTGTCTTCTTTTCTCAAATCTAATTTAAATAAGAATACATGTAAACCGCAAGTTCTTGATCTCAGGAGATAGACAAACCTTTCATAAAAGTACACCTCAGTTTAAAGACTTAAAAAGGCATTCAGATGAAATAAGAGCTATATTCATATTGGTATCATAGAAAATCTGGATTTATCTATACTGAAAAATGTACTAGTTACAATACTAATAATATGTCTAGGCTGCTAGTACCACATGCACATTTCCTCTACTTGCTTGCACTCATATACTTCTTCACTCCTGCCACATCAGCGAAGATTTGAAGAAACAGACAACTCAGAATCATCTCCTCTTCATTCTGTTACTATTTGCTAAAAATTGCTAATAATTTACTAAAAACTAAGAGAGCTATTTCACTGTTTGAGTTTGCTTCCTTTGGCCATTTGGCAATGTGGCATGTAACCAGTTTCACCTTCTAGCCCTTGTATTTTTGTGTTCTTTTATGCAAGTGGAAGCTCACACCCACATGGCACCCCAGGTGGCAAAGGCATGGTCAAGCACTCCAACAATAGCTCCTGATCTCTCATACTGCAACTGAGTGTTGCCACGCCAGTATATTCTGGCCTGAAGTAGAAATAAATAGTATCAAAAAGAGAAGTTAATATATTTAATGAAACCTGAAGGGTTATGTATGTTAATGGTGTAGCTGCATTTTGCTGTACAAAACCTGAGAACCCAGCCTACTGCAGCAACCT
>NW_010416790.1:26208-34269 GCF_000710305.1 Buceros rhinoceros silvestris | reverse complement strand
TAATTCACCTCTCGCTTTCCCTTCCAGCATTGTCTCTGCAGCAGGCAGGGAATGTGCAGCTCCTGCCTTCCCACCTACTGGACAAAAAAAAAATGCACACACAGAACTGTATGTAAACAAAAGGCCATTTGTTTACAAAATAATAACCTGCAGCCTTACAGGAATAGCCTATCTTTATCTCGCTTCTGAACAAAACATCTTGTTTTTCTCTGCGCAGCTAGACTGTCAGTCCTTTGAATGAGCAAGTGGCCAAGAAATGATTAAAATAATTATTCTTGGAAAAAAACTGCAGTGGAGCACCTAAAAAAAAACCACCTGCAAAAGTGAGAAATACCTTTCGTATTAAGCGTAACAGCTAGAAGACTTTTTCACTTATATTTGTCTTTTTTATACTATATTATTCAGAATCAGCACATACATACAAGCCGCACAGGGGAGCAAATAAAGGGAGTGCAGCCTGACCACAAAATCCATCTAATGTTTTAAGGAAGAGAACTGTACTAACCACATTCAAGAATTTGTCTTAATTCTGCTGAGCTGCTTGAGCCTTGTGTTCCATACAAAGTTGAGCACTCCAGACCTGCAAAACAAAATCAAAGGGAAACATTAATATTCCCATGACTGTTGCCATGAAACAACATACTTCTGTTTTCTTCAAATAAGTACTTACAGTATAAATTAGCAATATTCTCTCACCACCATCCACCTACCACAGTACCGAATGGGACTGCTTTTTAAGGTTCAGGACACCTCTTTGTACCTGAAACTGCTGCCTCTACAGAAGAAGCTGGTCAAGGAAGAGGAGAGGTGCCAGCAGTCCCACATATTCCGTACAACATTCCATGAGCTGGCTATAGACAGCCAGGACTAGGAAACAGATTCACACACTCCACAGAAGAAAACAGCTTGCAGGAGCAACATGGGAACCAGATCTTCCTTTACATTCTATATGATAGCTGGAAACACCATGTCTTTCAGGTGGATAAGAAGTGAGCAGTCTGAGTCAGGCCACTCCACAGGAATGGATCAGGGACATGACAAAAGTTCTGACACATCCTAATTAGTTTTAAAAATTTAACAGAGACTTCAAAGTTACAATCACGCCTAACCTTGGGCAGCCTATGCAGTCAACAGAGACAGAGAGACGTGGGACAGGTAACTCTGAGGTCACCTTTGACTACCCATAGAGCCTGTAATCTCACAGTGTTATGTAGGGTGTGTGTCACATCAGTGGCGTGAGAGAAAATGTCTGTAAATGACCTATAATATGTCTGATAATCCAACTGAATAAAAGATGCCAATACAATGTTTTCGTGTGAAAGATTCTGTTTGCAACTGCCCTACTCCAGAGAAAATAGAGAAGACACAAGGAAAGAGACCATACCCAGGGATGCAGAGCACTGACAATTGAGTTCTATCAGTGGCATTTCCTGGAAGCAGTACTTGAAGTGTCAAAACAGTATCTGAGAACCTATGTCCCCAAGGACAGCAGCCTGAGTCTGATCAGGGTATCACTTTTCCTCTTTCTCCCTGGCTGTAAAGCCACTGAATGAGTAGGACCCACTGAGCTGCTCCTTACTTCGCCAGGATTATGAAGGTGACATCAGAGGAGGAGCCAGGAAAAAAATGGGGCAAAAGAGGCAATACACAGTAAAAGAAATGGGAAAACCTAAAAAGGATGGAGAGGCATCAACATAGGAAAGCAAGAGAGCAAAAAACCATAAAATTAACACTAGGTGGCTCAGCATACAGTGGCAATAAAGAATTGTCTCTTGAGTGTAAAAAGTTCTTGTAACTTTTTCATATTTAATTCTTATTTCCCCCCCTGCTTTGGGGCAAAACATTACTTTTTTTGGCTATGTATCCAATTCAATGTTATGATAGCATTTCCATGTCCAACTTAAGGGTGCTTATCAGTTAAAATACCAAAAAGCAATATCAAAACCTTTTTTTCTTTACCTTTCAGTAATACTTATACTAGTTGAGTTATTGAAGGTCATTTGAGTTAAGCTTTGGTTTGCTCCTATAGTCCAAGTAGCCTCTACTAAGCAGTAACCAATGCAACAAACCTTAAATAAGATTATTTCATATCTGTTAAGTAATGTGATGCATTCACAACTCTAGAAAGGGAAGACGTCAGCTCTGGATCTGATTCTGCAGTCTTGGCTCACATAAGTAACAAAAAACCTTGGTAGACCATTCTTCAGCCTACCTTTCTTTTCAATCGTTTCCACTATCTTGATAAGAATCGGTGGAGCGACATCAGGAGGTGCAAACTGCTCTGTAAGATCTGGAAGTGAAAAAGCTGTAAAAGAAAAAGAAGAAAAATAAGCCAAGCTACAGGTGAATGCAATTTCTGTTTATGAAAGTAAAGGTAAGTAATGCAACTAGTTAATTTATAAGTACGGAACAATCACCTCTCTTGTCAGGCCTAAAAAAAGAACACTCCACACATAATCAAGAAAGCTGAATACAAATGATGATAATTACATTTTTATAGCATTTTCTTTTAGGTACTTCAGTCAGTCCTAGAATTGCCCTCCACATAGCCTAGGAAAAGAACACACAATAGAAGTTTGAGGTCTATGGATGGGAAGAAATACAATGTAAAGAAGAAAAGAAAAAAACCCTTCGGGCCTGAAACATTTACATTCAGTGTTCACCAGATGAGGGAGCTAAACGCTCTACCATCTGGGAGCTGCTGATCCCTTGGGTAAAACAGACTTAGAAAGGCCTGGAATAGCAGTAGAAACAAGTATTTCACACTCACACAAAAGTTCAGTAATTGCCGTTTGCTTTCAATTTTCAAGCATAATGCTACTAACAGTATAGTTTTCTCGCAGAAAAGAGAATTCTTGCTTCAATGTCTGGTTAAGAATAAACGGGTATAATCAGAAAGGGACACTTTGTAGATTCAAACCAACCTGCATATGGATTTTATACAAAGTCAGTTTTCATGTAATACAGTTTCTTCATGGAGAGAACATACTGTATAAGAGAATGTTCTGGCTCTGTGATGTGAGGGACCACCTATCTCTAAATGCACTACTTCTGCCAAAAGAGTAATTCAGAAGTTTTAAGGCAGTCCTGTTTAACTACTGAAAAGCAAGAACATCCACATAAAGATACTGTTAAACTACTGCCAGAAACACCTGGCATAGTCTGATGGATCTGATTATGCTCAATAAACAAAGCTTAATCACTGAAGTAAAAGCTGCCAGTTTCTTAAGTGATGGTGATCTCTGCCTGATTAAACTCACCACAAACAGAGGGCAATTCTTAAACTCACACATGCACATTTGTGCCTGCATGCATGTGCATACATACATGAACACACATGCATTCTCTGTATTTCTAGCAGACTGAAACTGAATAACATTATGAAGATAACTAAGAAGGAGAAAAAGGAATAAAACCCCCCACAACAGCAAAATTAATAAAGTTTTTAATGATAAATTTTGAGATAACAAAAAATTTAAATATACCACAATTGAGAAAGAGAAAGCAGACAATTTTGGCTGAGAATGCACCTTATTTTGGAAGCAACTATTACGTAACTTTCTAAAAATGCTAACAATTTAAAAGTAGTACGAGCAAAGAAGGAACAGAAGTGTGGAAGTGCACAAAACTGAGGAGAGAAATAAAAGACAATAAACATTGTTTACAAACTAGTAATGGAACTGGACCATACTGGGCCACTGAGACATGTCCCTTGCAAAAGGAAGCATAATGATGGTATGGTAATGATGAAAGGACATTAGAAAAACATCTGTTAGTCGTAACAGTTTAACTTAGGAGGCTCAGCAAATGAGCATTCAGGAATCCAAAAGGAGTTGCCTAACTAGATCTCTGGCCTTCTGACTTACTTTTTAACGACTTGTGGAAAATCAGAGCAATTCCTGGGGATCAGAAGAGTTCAAATGTCCAATCCGCACTCTGAAAGGACAAGTAAGATGACTATATGCTAGTTCCATTATCAGTCCTGGGCAAAATAAAGGAAAACCTGATACTAGACTCATATGATAAATCAATAAAAGACAGCACTATAACTAAGGATTATCTGCATAGCTTTTCAGGGGATAGGTTCTGTTAAAAATCATACTACTTCCTTGCTTGGTGGCACCTTAATTTGGTGAAAAATGCAAACGAGTAGATGTAATTAAACTCTTAAAATTTTGCCAGATAGTTGACTTAGTATAACACTGTGATTAAAAGCTAGATTCAAAGTAAGCACACGTTATAAAGGTGCAGCTGTCCAGCAGATCTCTAAGTATAGTTACTAATGCAGAACAAGCTACTCAGGGAAGAAATGGACTTTCCATCTCTTTACATCTTCAAACCACTTTCAGGTTCCATCTGGAACACCATTTAGCTTAACACTGCATCTGCTTTATCAAGCACAAGTTGAGCTCAAATGGAAGCCTCTGCTGAGGCATGCTGAAGTACAGACCATTTGATTTGTAATATTCAGACCAAATAGTTCCTTTTGACCTCAAACTATGAATGTATCTTACGATGAGGGCAAATCTATTGAAAGAATAAATGAAAGATGAGGTCAGAGTCATATAAAAGGTCAGAGTCATATGAAAATACTCAGATTATGAACAGACTCACAGAATGCTAAGAGCATAAAATGCATCTCTTACGTGGTAGCAGAAGAACAGGTTTTAAGAACAGAGTTTACATATTTTAACTTACGAAAGTAACTTTCTACTCCCTTAGGTGCATTAAGTACACCTTTCCCCTCTTGCATAACAACAATGAAATTGTACCATCTCTCAACAAAGATGCTCATCTCGTATTTCCAGCTGCAGGCAGCATACAGCAACAGTCAACAATCTTAACTGAAACTGATGAAAGAAAGGAGAGATGAAGAAACAGAGACAGAGAACCAAAGCCAAACCAGACAGACATTTGAAAGATTTCAGCGTGGCAGTTCAGGGATGGTCCATCCAGGCTACCGGGCAGCAGAGAGAGCTATGCTTTCTTGCATTAACCAAACTGCCTCGAAATGATGGCAAAAGATACACTCCAAATACCTATAAACGAAGTGTATTTAGAAAAATAATTCTGTTTCCCACTAGATACAGATTTTCTACATGATAGATGAAGTCCAAGCCAAGCAAAAAAGGAGAACCCAGTATCTGGGAAAATCTTCAGTTCATGGGAAGAAACTGTTGCAGGGTGAGTAAAGACACTACAGAAGCCGGTTTGTCTCCATGGGACAAAAGGATCTAAACCTTATCCGGATTATCTGAACAGACAGTGCCTCTTCCTACAATCTACCTGACACTCAAAGCTTTTCAACTACACTTTAAGGAGGATCTTGGGTTATAAACTAGGTTTGTATCATAATCTGTTACTAAATCTCTTTGTTGTACAGTATGCTTGGATCAATAATATTCTTAGTGAAAGTGAAAGGCTTTTGGAAGCTATGCATTTACCTTTACATTTTTGCAAAATCTGTAATATGTCTACAGAACATATGTATGTAAAGCAAATGTCACACTGGTTAAAAGGAAAGATTTCCAATACTCCTCTGACACCCTAAAATATGCGATTAGAAAAATGTTAACATTTTAGAAGTTCAGAGTATTTCTGATGTCTCTTCCTCCCTATATCCCATTCCTTTTCTTCAGAACTGGCAACTTCCGTCTACCTATGACATTGCTGAACTTCTAGATATGAAAAGAGCATTTAAAATAATTACAATCTATTCCATAAATACGTAAACTGTAAAAAAAAATTGTGTATTTGACTGAAAACCCAGGATATTCATGTCTCTTCTAATACTATGCACACACTGGTGAGTATAAGTTCTACAGCACAAAGACACAAACATACACATACACATGCAAAATGGCAGGTACAAAACCACAGTTACCTTCAACACAGCAATGACAGAGGAGTATGTCCAAAGTCACCAAGTTATAGTGCTCAGCAACATTGAGAAAAACATTCACCTCATCAACATTTAGGAGATGGAATTAACAAATTAAAATAACCTAACCTCCCACCTGTTCTAGGATTTCCTACTCATTGTGCCACTTCCAGTGCAATTAACTCATAGCATCATACTGACTTGTATGTTAAACTTCCCTAGTTTTGCACAAAATAGAAAATTACGTTCATTAAAAGGCAAAAGACTTCACAAAACATGCATATGTCAGAAAAAAGAAAAACCTACTTGATAGTACTTATAGAACTGAAGCAAGTTTATAACATTTACACAGAAGACAGCCCAGTTTGGAAACAGCGTCCTTTAGTTTCAAAATACTGAGAGGTAATGCTGGAGGTTAAACTGGAGAAAACTACAGTTAATTTTGGAAAAAAACAGATTCACTCCCAGAGCCAGAATACAAGTTATGCTTAAAGAAGTCTTGAATCTAGATTAGATGTTCCAGAAGAAAAGTCAGCATGCATGTTAAGATCTATGGAGGGAAATGAACACTTTTCAGATAGGACAGTTTTAGTAAAGGAGAAGTGAAAAAAAGCTCACATGCAGCCGGCATTTAGTACCTGGTTTCAAAAGTATCTTTGGCTTTGAAGCATGCTGTAGCACAGCACAGAGGTTTGAAGAACTAAATCCACTCTTAAGAATCTGAGCAACTTTGTAGATCCCTTTGCTACAATCCAGTATCAGTTTTTCACTTAAAGCAATCATTTTTTCCCCCAAATTCCCGGATTTTTTAAAAAATTCCAGAGTCTCCAAAATTTTAAAGTTCTGAAAAGCTGAAAAGTCATACAGCTTTCGAGTCTTCTTTCTAGTCACAAATCTGGTAGCGGGTCTCCAGATAGTAAGAAAGCTTCTGACGACACATGATAAAACCTGGATTTTCCACTAGCTCTATTTTTACCTTGCCACAGTGAGAACCAGTAAGATGAACCACAAGCTGGGGTTCACTCCAATCTGCAAACTCTTCACTCTCCCTGATACAGACAGGCCTGAACAGCTCTAAGGCAATGGCAACGTGTGGGAGATGAGAGCATACCTTACGTTCAAGGGTTGCCAACACAGCTACAAAGTGCAAGATGAAACCAGCACACAGCTGCACCTTTTGGAAGGGTTCTCAGTAAAAAGAGATACTTTAGAGTTAGTACCTGGCAACGACAAGTGGAAACTTAAAGCTGGAATGTGGCATCAGACACTGCTGAGCCAAATCTTTCATTACTGCTAGAAGAAGAATGAAAATTGATATATGAAAAAGAAGAAAGTAGCTTAAAATGTAATAATACACACCATGCAAAAAAATTTAATTTCTAAGTATTTTACAGAAACTATATATGAACATTACTTGAATTTAGCTTTGAGTTAAGATTACTCCCTCCGTGTTCTTTTTTCAGAAATGGCATTTAAGTTTGTGCAAACATATCACATTTGATGACAACACAGCTCTACATAAAAGTCTAACATTTGAGAGCTCAGGTCTTAAGATGTTCATAACTGGCTGATGTGCATGCAGATATACCCTTCATGCATGCAACTGTATCCACTAGCATAGTGAATTATGTGGA
Source organism: Buceros rhinoceros silvestris (assembly GCF_000710305.1). NCBI lineage: Eukaryota > Metazoa > Chordata > Aves > Bucerotiformes > Bucerotidae > Buceros > Buceros rhinoceros. The sequence goes on along the minus strand of NW_010416790.1, from coordinate 26,754 downwards.
GATTTACACATATGCTTGTTTGGACTCATACCGTAGGTATGAATGTGAATGGTTTGACCAGCACTGAAATTAACTATAGCAAGTTTAAGTACATTAATTAACACAGAAGATGAAATGCAAAAGTAAGGGTCATTGTCAAGCAAGTCATGATAATGCCCAAAACAAGATCAGCCAGCAAACTATAAAGAAACAATGGCTGATCCAGCACCTAGAATACTTTTGCCAATGGCACCATCAGTGGCTTAATGCATGACAGTTTGTGGACAGTGGAGGGTTTTCCATAAAGTTCAATACCCATGCTTGCTATTGAAAATTCTGGGAAACGTGTGAACTTGCTTTCTTGATTGAAGTGCTGTTATTTCAGCAGTTATGTACTCTAGTAGCTGTGGGAAATGGAATTAAAAAAAATGTTCAAAATGTTTAACCTATCTTCCTTGAAATAGAATCTGAATTGCAATAAGGATCTATAATGGCTGAGTTTAATCACTTGTCAGTACGAAATGACAAATTCAAGTGAAGACTCACTGCAAACTAGAGCAGTTTGGC
>NW_010416790.1:24384-26107 GCF_000710305.1 Buceros rhinoceros silvestris | reverse complement strand
AAGGCACTGGTATGAACTGAGGCAGTTGTGTGTACTCCTGTGTGCTGACTGTTAGGGACCTCCAGTCCAGCGACAGCAGTGCTCCAGGAGCCTGCACTGAGAACACTCCTAGAGCCATGCCTGCAGAAACACTGCTTCAGATCCTGTAACACTGGAAAGCACAGGAGGTGCTTCCACACAGCTGCCAGCACAGTCTGATGCTTCTCATGGCTTTGTGGTGGCAGCTGGTTCAGATGCAGAGCTCAGCCATCACCTCAGCATCTGCTTTCATCATCTGGGAAAGGCCACACAAGCCTCACAACCCGTCAGAGTGAAATTACTCTTACTGACACAAACCTCCCAACTTTTAGTGAGACCATTTCATGGCCCATTATATGTTTCTTTATAGTTTTAAAAAGCAGCAAGTTCCAGCAGAAACTTTCAGTAATACAATAAGAAAGTTAAAAAAAAGCCCAAACCCTAAACCCTATGAAGAAAGTTTCCATAGAGATCTGTGCTGTCGGTTCTACGCCACATAGAAACAGAAAAACATGAGTTTAGTATTACATAATCTTGTCTTGGCATTTGTAATTTAAGAGAGCCTAACGGCATTTACCAATAGAACAGGCAAATAGTGTGTTCAGAACTGCCTAACTGCTGCTAGCAAAAGATTTTCACTGAGTAAGGATGAAAGACAAGAAGAGGAGAGTGAAGACAAATAAGGTGATGTCACTGTGTGTTTAAGATTAAACAAGGACTGCAATAAAGAGTAAATTCATCTGCTGCTGTTGGAAGAGAAAAAATACCTCTCCTTAGACCCTACGGACCTGAGATGATTTATTTTGGCTATAGCTAAATTCTCCTAGGATCTGAAAGCATCACTGAAAAAGGCAGGAGGAAGAGCTGTTCGGCGTTCAATCACCCTGTCCAGTACAGGTTTCATCAGAAAGATTTTGAAAGACAGCACCATTCATGGAAAAACCGAAATAAATTTAAGCTTCAGTGAATTTGACACATCATTACAAGTGGCTTAGTAAGTCTGTCTACTATTACTTGTCTTTTATTTTTATCAGGTGTCGTTCATGAGGAAGACTGCAGACTCAGAATATCACAGAAGCCTTGGCAACCAAAGGAGACTAGATCTGGAAGAAATGAAGAGAGGTGAAGACTATCCCAGCAACAGAAAAAGGAATGATCTGGCCCACCAACGCTATCAGCCTTCGAGGTCACACAAAGCCTGTTTTTTATGGAGGCAGAAAAATGACTGTAAGTCAAGACTTACTGCAACATGAATGACTCAAGATCTATGAAAAGGAACAGGGAAATGATGCCTGCTGGTGACCTTATGTGACTGGAGTACAACTAGGAAGCCTGATGGAAATACTGTCAATTCTAAAACTCCTTCAATACTACGCAGCCAGCATAGTGTACTTCTTCCATTGGTCAGTAGGTGTTGGATATGAACTAGAGGATGAAGCAACAACTTCATTCAGATGTTCTCTGTCACGTTCACCAAAGATTTTAGCCACAGAATGAAATACAGATCTGCACTGAAAAAAAATTATTTATCACATCAGCTGTCACTCCTCTTTTTCCTTTGTCTTCAATGAAGAAACACCTGAATAAAGCAAAACACCATTCCTGGGGCATCTCAATGACAACATTTAACCCTCACAGATTAAATAGTACTCTGTTAACATGCTTCTGGACTTCAAACAAGCTTTTCAAAGCATCCATATTCCTG
>NW_010416790.1:10646-24272 GCF_000710305.1 Buceros rhinoceros silvestris | reverse complement strand
TTCCTGCTGTGATCCTACAGCAGTAATACAGAATGACAAGAAATTCTTCGATGTCTTATTCCAAAGACAACTGCACGATTTCTCACCAGCATGAGCTTCTGAACTCCAGCCAGTCCCAGTGTACTGCTCAAAATGAAAAACCAGCATCTCCAGAATCCTCTGTGGGAGGCAGGTACTGACAACATCACCTACAAGCTTGAAAATAGGCATTTCAAACTGACTTTTGTAGAAAAATGCGCACAATTTGTAATACTACATGTGGCACTTAACAGAATAAAGCCAGGCAGACATTTTTGCATTAGGACAAATATATATCTATATTCATATATATTTATGTATTATATATGAATAAAATAACTTGGCCATTTATACTCCAAACCACTGAATCTAGGAGGGTCAGAATAAAAACTAAATATTACCTCATTTTATCCTGGCTACACTTAACATGTCAAAAAATGACAGTTACCTGTATAAATCAATGCTGTTAACTGAGACAAGTCAAACACTTTGCCTAGATGCTTTCCAGGGTAATGATCTGATTGATAAAATATCATGTGCATGGCAATTATGCCTGAAGTTTGTGGGGCTGGGAGAACTAATTTCTCTCTTCATCCCCATTTATAAAGTTGCACCAGCTGCATTCTCAGGGCTAAGGAGAATAAGGGCTAACTATGGGAATGGAGGGGAAATAAGCCCAAGCAAATACAGATTAGTGAAAGAAAATAATCCACAAACAAAAGACAGCAGAACTAGACAGAACAAAGCTTTGATTTGATACAGAAATTCATACTTTATAATGTACCAATTCTCCAGAAAGAAATCTGGGGTCTCCTTACACTTCTCTGACACAAAAAATGAATGCCTGTCACAGAGCTGCTGCCTTAATCAACAAAGAATTCCTTTAAGACAAAACAAATGAAAGTGTGGAAAGAAGAAAAAAAAAAAGATGACGGTGTCTGGCTTGAGGAAAGTAGAAGAATAAAATCACCAAGCAACACAGAGTAACTCTTGTAAAGGAATATAGTAATATGTTTAATAGTGGCTACTCTCACACGTATTAATTCAGTGTTTCATAAAGCCCTGCTGCAATCAACTGTTGAAAGTTGAAGTGATAATGTCTGTACTGGGAAGGAATACTGTACATAGTATTCTATCATATTAAACCTCCATAACTCTATAAATTATGAGCTGTCAGGCACTTTTCTCATCTGCTATAGAATATACTTCTTAGAAATAGGAGCTATAAATAGGACAACAGATGTTCTTTGCTGGCTTCAACTGAAGCACAGACAATTTTTAAAAAGCAGCCTGTAGTTAAGACTGTTGTAAAGACAGTATTCTGCTTCCCTCTATGGGTAAGCTTTTGCAATACTCCTCTTCAAATTAGAACTGAATTTAGGATTGGAAATGGCTGTAACTATGATAAGTATTAACATAATTAGAGAAATGAACAGCCCTGTTCTGAGTAAAAATTGCAAGGCTTATGAAAAAATATTAACTAAGTGCAATATTCTGGCATGAAGTACACAGCATTATAATGCCACACAAAACACGTCTGTTTTGCAAAACAAATGCTCCCAAAACCCCAAGGAATACATGGGAAAATCACCTGTTCATCCAACTTTTCTTTCAGAGCTGTGAGATAAGCAGAAACTTATTGTAAAATAAGTTACTTATTGTAAAATAAGAAATAAGCAAGTATGTAGTAAAAGATGCTGTTCTGCTTCTAGAGGAAGGCACTCAATAAACTAATGAGCACAGAGGGGGCCCATGACAGACACCTGTGAAGCTTAACCTCAAGCAGGCTGGCACCAGGGTTTCGGTCCTGTTGGACTCTGGGAGAGGTGCGCTTCACCTCCTTCCTGTGGTTTGGACTATGGGGCATGGCTTTTCCACCCCACTTTTCTCGGTGCAGGGGGTGAGGGGGGGCAGACTGGTGTGTAATCCCCTTTTACCTCTCATTCTCGGGGATCACCCCAAGCCCTAAGTGACAGCAGTACAGCAGGTAGTGGTGTTCTCACAGTCTCTGTGAGTAGCAGGTTAAATGGAGAAGCAGGTTATTGTCTCTAACAGAATGAGCCAGCGCATTCCTCAGAGTGTGATTCTGAGGGCAGAGAAAGAAAATATTTTAATAAGCCAGCACCTATTTTTCATGTCTTGTTGATGTCTGCAGGTTCCCTGCCAGCAGTTTTCAGCCACAGAGGTTATCAGCAGATGAGAGGTAAAATGTGGTGTGGGTACCAAGTTAGGGCATCCCCACAAGCAAGGAGATAATGATAGAGGTGACAGTAAGGGATGGTTAGGACAGGGTCATCCAAGAAGATGGACCCGGCAAAGTGCAAAACACTGCATTTTGCATGAAGTAAGACTTGCTATAGTCCCTTCTCCTCCTTCAGGACCGCTGTTCCAGGGCTTGAAAAGAGCTGAGCTCTGCAAAGATTTGAGTAATTCTGCCCAATTCTCCTCAGAGATAACCGGCAATGAAAAACCTACCATTCCAGCTTCTAGCAGAGGTTTGATAGGAAACCATGTACGATATCAAGAAGGATAACATATAACTGAATATTAAAGTGTAGTATGGAAAGTGCAGGTGCTAGGACAAACAGCATGATCTCCTGGCAGCTGTATCTTGTGACCTACTTATCAGGTTCCCAGTGCAACTTTCAGGGTTATTGTTGTCATTAAACACCCAGGTTGTAGTACCTAGCAGCCCTTATCAGAATCGGAACAAACCTGTGAAAGTCCTTGTCAAACAAAACCTCCCTTACTGGTCTTATGATTAATTACGTGATCTCTTAGAACTGATGCCAGCTGCCTTCCCACAAACTCTCCCTCGTCTTTCGTAAGAATATCAAAGCCACCATATTCTATTAACTTCTGCACGCGAGACTTTTTTTAAAAAAAGGAACAGTGAAACTGTGGTAAAAGTATTATTTTAAAGAGACTATATGTAAGTTAATACATTTACACAGGATTTTACTACAGTAACTCCACAAAGAACCAGCAGCAAAACCCCCTTTGTCTGATGCCTGCTATACTACAGGCAAATACATACAGACACATAAACAAAATTACATTACACAAGCACCAAGATCACAAGGTCAAGCACTCAAAACTTAAGAAATCAAGAAGCTAAGACAATTTCAGTTCTTGCTTTCTTCTCTCTCCACATAATGACATGGCATTTTTCCAGTAAAAGTACCCTGCCCATTTCAGTACACATAGCTTTGGGCTCTCAAGGGACAGAACCCTGCTGAAGAGCTGAGGTATTTAATACCCAGGGCATTATCCAGATTGTATATGATTGTCTAGAAGGATTACATTCTCCTTACATACTTGGTTGTCCCTGGAAATCTTCACCACAGAAGAGAGGACACCTGCCTGTCTTCTAAGGGAAGGAATGCTGAGGACCATCTCAAGAGGCACTTGAAAATTTTGCCTCTGGCAATCCAGTGGAGAGTCAGGGTGAGATGATTTCAATGACCTCCATTAGGTAAAACTTCACAGACAGAATGAATTCCTGTGCTGGAACTGTTTTTACCTAAAAAGCAGTGACGCATATTTTCTTTTTAATAGTTTGGCACTACACTACCAAGATTACTAACCTCAGTTCCCTTTCCACATAACCATGGGGATGGTTAGCAATGGTGCTCCAGCAGCATCTGCTCTTTGTAACAGAGAGAGGGCTGCCAGAGGGACACTCACTGTAAGATACTGTGGCTGATGGAACTCCCTTCACAATGCCTTGTCTCGCCTGTAAAGGACCCCTGTTCCTTACTGCTCTTTCATTCTTTTGGTACCATTAAGTTGTTTCTCATGCAAGGACATCACGGGTTTGTGATAATAACTCTGCTTGAGGAGAGTAATTTAAAACATTTTCTTTTTATTCAGTAATCACAACACTTAAAAATTCAGGACAATATGGTTTTTTGCTCTGAAAGAATACCTTGTTTTGCTACCTTTGTGCTGTGAAAAAACCAACGGGAAAAAATGCCTCAAATTCCCTCCAAACTATCCACAGGCAAGCAATTTAGAAGAAAAGAATAAGCTCTTCACTACTGCAAGAAAAAGATAATCTGTATTACTGTGCTTGATAAGTCAAGTTGTTTAGATCTGGAATATTTACATAAAAGTACTGGCAGAAGCTGCTGACAGATAAAAGCCAAAACAGCTCCTTCATCTTTTGGGAATTACAGGGAACATTTGTAAGTATACAGAAAGTTAAAAATAATGAGTGTATAGCAATTACCCAGAAAACAAAATGCAAACAATGATAACAGCAATCTGGCATCAGGAGGACTTTTTTATTCTGGAAACTAACGTATTGAAATCAAACCTTTTTCCTCCTCTTAACAAAAGGAGAAAAAAAAAAAGTAATAGAAGAAATAGCTTAGGGCTCTAGCTTCTAGCTGTAGCAACAGAAGTACAGCAATGCTGAAAGGCAATCTTCTAAGAAAGTAAAACTGGGTTAATCCTTACAGCCATTAAACCACGGGCTGATCCGACATAGATTCAGCAACAACAAAATCATTAGGAAATGCCTGAACTGGATATACAGAGAGTTCATTCCACCATCGTCTTTAATTTCAGATGAAGAAGAAAACTCTAAGTCTGTATGTAATAAGATTTTTGACCCATATCACACACCTGTCAAGATTTCTCCACATAGCAATGTCAGTGTTGATTTCTCATTCCAATATATTTCACACTATCAAGATGCCACACAAACAGACATAACAGAGTAAGAAGTACATGCACTAAGTGCATGAACTTAAAGACCTCTCTTTCATAAAAGACTGTTTGTTCACACTCCACTGCTGAAGTAACTTTAATTTAGACCTTAGCAGTTAAAATGGTGAATGAATTTCACGGACCTTTTCAAAGCATTTAGCGTCTCAACTGGCTGTCTAACAATAACTGGAAAAAGACCTTAGTTTTGTACAGTCTAGCGCTCTGTGTTGCAGAAATTCATAGAGTGAAAAATCTGTTTATAGGAAGCGTAAAAAAAGAATTTAAAATGCCAACAAAGAATGTAGTAATGAAAAGCTAGCATGAAAATTTGGCTGTGTTTTAACATCACCATCTGTAACCCAAAGATTAACAAGTCAGGGTAAGGAAGTATGGAAAGGATTTCAATCTGCATTGGGAGTATTCATTTGCAAAAGGACTCAAAGCAAGAGGCAAAGCCTCTCTTGTAGAAAACCCAAATATAATTCTAAGCAGTTCAACTTGGAGAAGTCCTTTTGCAACCTCCATGCAACCCTATAGTGTTAAAGAATTTCCTGGGGTCTAAAACAAAAGAAAAATGTGTCCCTCTTGAAAACAAGCAGTTCTATTTGAAGGAGAGAAACTGAGCAGCAGAGGCTGAAATAACTGCAAAAATTATTTTGTAAGTGGTCTTGAAAAGCCTAAACTTCAGACAGGCTTTGTAAATCAAAAAACCATACACATCTGTTTAAGAAGTGATATGTTCCCTGTGATTTTTAAATCAGGTGGATCAAATGAAAGGTGCTCTTTCAGGCAAGAAGCTGGAGAGGCAGCAGGTTTTTTTATGTCCTCCACAAAGATTCAAGAGATAAGCAAGAAGCACTGTGACCTGCTGCTTCCCTTCCCTGCCTCTGTGACAAGGCAGCTGTCCTACACTGGCCCACTTCAGCACAGGGAAACATGCTGTAGATGTTCTCTGACTTCCCTATAGAAAATTTATGGGGAGCAGGATCAATGCTCATGTTGACTGCCTCAGAACTTAGGGGAGTACTGAGGGTATAGAAATGAGCATGCCAAGAAACACTAATCTGTTGAATATTTAACTGTTGCAAGTGTACAGAACTTCTACAGGTCACACACATGAAAAGCCCACCATCCTGCTCCTGCCAAGGAAGTTAGCTAGTCTTCCATCTAACCTATCCATATCTGAAAATGTAACAGCACTATCTATCTATATGTCTATCTCGATTTCCAAATATGTAGAAGCAGAGCTTAAAGCTACAATCACTCATTTCAGAATGTTGGTAATAGGGTTCAGTAAAGGAGTAAAAGTACATCCCTGACTTGCAAGATGTGATCGAACCCATGAAAGGGTCTTCTAGTTATGACTCACTGAGAAACGGGTGGAGGTCTGTGAGGCCGAAAGGCTGCAGACTTGAAGAAGTAAGCCTTCTTCCACACTGGCCAGCAAGGAATGGCAATTGGCTGCTATTCTGTCAAAAAGCCAAGTATATTCTGGTTGTTTTCCTGCTATCCTACAAGGGAAAAAACATAAAGGAGAGGAAAAAAAGGAAGTCTCATATGTCTGTTTCTGTTATTGTACTCCAAAAGAATCCCTTGGTCATTTTGCCAAAAGAAAGAACCAGAGTCACCTTTATTTAACTCTACCAGGAGGGAACACCTCTTTCTCATTTAATGTCATCTTTTAAAAGTTATTTATTTATTTATTTAAATGTAGGCCATGTCAAGAAGGAAAAAGATGTCTCACTTGACTCCCAGATGGAGTATCCTTCCAGAAAAAACAGTTCCCTGTTGAGAACAGAAGGAAGAGGAATGCATTAATTTTAAACTAACCTGAATTTTCTAACAAGCTTATGACTCCCTGTTTTTAAGCATAATTCACATGAACTGCCTGCTGCGTCAGAACAAGCACATTCCTACCTATCTCTCCTAATTTTACCCTTCTCAACTTGCGCATGAAGCTGGAAAAACTTGTATTCTATAATTAGCTCAGCTGTGGTATCTTCGGAGAGCTTTACTGAGGTTTCTACAAGTGAACACTCCTCAAAAATAGTAGATGCAGCAGACAGCTGGTATAACTCCCCTAAGCTCTGCTACTCTACCAGCAGGTACCTAATTCTTCCAGGACTCATACATCCTAAACAAGAGCCTGCCACCTCCCAAAGGCTTCCGACATGTTATGGTAAGCGTGCCACTAATAGCCTCTTTTAGAGAGATTAGAATGTGCAGTCATCTCAATCTAGGTCTTAAGAGAAATATTTTGGGGGGTTTTTTGGTTGTTTTTTTAAAAAAAAACCCACAACTCTCAGGGGAGCCAGCCTCCCTGCTTCTCTTTTTCTTGTGTTTCACTACCGCAGTCAGCTTTCCACCACTCAACTTCCCACATTTCAAACCTTGCTCACAAACTGGGAAGTCTTAGCAGACAGGGCAAGGTGGCTAGTTATTCTAATGGAATTCAGTTAAGAATAAATAATGCAAAGGACCAAGTGAATATTCTAATCTGTGCTGCCTGAGGTTGCGAAGGGACCCAGCTCAAGCGAGAAAGTGCAAGGCCACAGGTGTAGACTTCTCTAATTATACATACTCAACTTATTTGGCTGCTGCTTCCAAAACCCTGCAGGATAGTTTAGTTCTAAACACAAGGACTATGTTGGGTTTTGGTTTGGCTTTTTCCCCCCGAAATAGCTACGAAGTACATATCACCAAATCACATAGGGAAATTACCACATAGAGGGGGGTCAATACTGCAATCCTGCATCCAGCTAATCAAAACTAAGTACAAGTTTCAGAGCCTATTACAGTACCCACCTAGGCTACTGTCTGACAGTGCTTTATAAAGCTTCAAAGTCAGCTGCCTTTTTTTTTTATTTTTTATTAATTTGAGTCTGGAAAATAAACGTGGATTTAAGATTTCTGACAGGCTGCAAACAGGTGATCAAATCTTACTTAACATGACAGAAAAATTATGTGTTTTCCAGAACATTAAATTTATATTGAAATGAGAGAACTTCATGCTTTTACTTCTGCTTGGCTATCAAACATGAGCCCAACAGAACAAATTGGAACCACATTTAAGGCTACTTTTTCCTGCTGGCTTTATAGCTTCCCCATGGTTTCAGCACATTACATGTTCTCTCTCTCAGCATTTGGTGTCTTTTTCCTTAGGCATTCTGTAATCCAGCCAACCGAAGAGCTTTGCTTTTAATAAGTAGATCTGCCAACTTAAACACCAGTCTCCCAAGGCAATCAAACAATGAAACACACAAGTACTTGCACGTAACCTGTCAAATGCCTCTCTAGCCCATTACAAATGATTTTTGCAATTCAGGGTTTTCATATGAGCATGCATTCATACCGTCTTGGCTTTCAAAGATCAAGTCCATGGTTGTTCAGAGTCTTGTGTCAGGTTTGTACGTACAAACCCAGTGACCTGCAATTTCTCTATCAGTATCTAGATGACATGAAATACAAAAACCCTAAAAACACAAAGCTGTGCAGTTAAGGTCACATGGAAGAAGTATGTATTTCAATTTCTCCAACTTGGCTTAGAGGTCTGGTGCAAGACAGCACAGATTATTCTGCAGCAGAACACTCTTCCTATATTTCTAATGTGTCTGGAAAGTTAATGAATAACCATTCCAAGTGTCAAGAAGCTGTCTTCATTTCCACTTTCTAAACCAGTATTTCCCAGAAGAGGAAGCTAATGTATGATGCTAGCAACAGAGTAACCCAGGAAAAACCCTTGTCATACTAGGATGAGGTTGCACTGCAGCTGCACCTCTTGATTAAGGAAGGTGGTAGTCTACAGCATGACTCAATAAAGATGGCAGCAAAAGCATCTTTCAAGTAAGCAAGTTACTGATTGGTATTAGAAAACTAAAATCAAGTTTCAAGGATGGTAATTTACTATACAGTGTCATCATTTACAAAAAGTCCTGCACTATGCATCACTGCTATGATACAGTGTAAAATAGCAAAACTAGTAGAGATACATCATAAAAATCTAAAGCAGAAGGTACTTAAAATGTGCATTTGCCTGAAATGCGTATTTCTACTACAAGACATCCTTTACAGGTAAACTAAGTACTGAGAACTGGAAACTTTGAATTCTCAGAATCGGGAAACAAGTGAAACAACACTAAAATATATCACCACATCTGCTGAATCTGTGCAATCACATTCAAATGAATTCTTTTGCTTTTCATGCTTATATTTGGATTCCAGCTGAAACTGGATGATGCAGGCAAAGGTATGCCAGGAAGATTTGGTCTGCAAGGAATTGTCTGGGACCCCCAAAACTCAGTGACTGAAGCCAGCCGTGGAGTGAGCAGATGGTACTGGTGTCTTGTGACAGATAAGGCCTTGCATTTCAAACCTAATACAGTTTTGGCTACTGGTTTTAGTTATCTCAATGAACATTAAAGTGGTAGAGTTAAGAGTTCTTTAAGCTAAGAGTTCTACCCCCAGATTCAGCTTTTTGAAGTGTCTTTCCGCATGACCACCCTATTAAAAAAAGATAAACATTAACGATCTTAAAGTAGCGGGTTTTTTTTAATTATTTAATTTTTTTAAATTATCTTTTTGGTCTACCTTATTCCTTACAGCAATCTTGATACCACCTTTGCTCACAACACTGTGCTGAAGATGATTTAACATTTGTGACTATGAACCTTTATGAAGCTCTTATCAGCCATGTCAATGGAAAGACCAGAAGAGGCAATAAAGAAACCTGTTTCCAGAGAGGAGCCTGAAGGCTGTGAAGGAAAGGCGGCTTAACACCACAAACCAAACCACCAGAAAGAAGCAATCCTCATTCAGTGAAGACCTCATCCATGAACAAAGGAAGGATAAGCATGAAAAGGGGTCAGGTGACTATGTAATGAAAAACTGTATCAGATGGCATAAACTACAAGAAGGTGTAATTACATGTACAAACACAAGTTTTAGATGCATAGTTTTGCAATTGTAGCAACGCTCTCTTACTATAGTGTGTAATTCACAATATATATGCACATGCATCAAGGTAAGATTTTGTTTTTATCATAAATGTAATGATTTGCTACAATAACAGAAAATACAATTAAAACTGTTAGCATATAATTTCCTCTATTTTAAGAAACCCTCATATCTGTCACACTAGTTACCCAAACAGGCAGCCCTAAGAAAAAAGAAAAAAAAAAACAGCCTTGCCAAAGGATCTAGCAGCATGAAGCAAATTTTTCATATGCATTAGAGAAGAGGACTGAATACAATGGAAGAAAATAACCTGGTGAAAACTGTACCGATGGCGTCATTGCTAAACACAATTAAATGTGTGTGAATTCGCAATTCTTACTACATAATGGACATACAAACGGCTAAAAAGTTAAGTCATCCACATTAAGTATGTGCTAAAGAAAGGCATTTGGACTAATTAGGAACATGTTTTAAATCTATCTGGAAGTTATGAGCTCATACAGAAATTACTAAGTGAAATTCCATGCCCTGCATTAGCCCAGGACCTCAGAAGAGATGATCCCAACAGAGTGTCTCTTCCATGTCTTCAAAATCCATGAAAGGGCAGCCAGACACTGATCTTTACATCTGAGTTTATCATACAGTATTTCATACACATTCATATTATATGCAATCTGGTATACTGGAATTTTTTCAGAACAGATCTAGCATTTGTGCTCCAAATCCTAAAGGCAATGAGAATTTTGCTTGAGAGAAGCTAGAGTAAAAAATGTGGGATTTGTCCCCATGCTGCTAAACCTTTACTATAAGTCTGATCCTGTTCCTTCCGTAGTCAGAATGGGTTTTGCCATCATTTTAAGGGAAAGTAGAAGAGGAGCCTGCTGTTTCTTGTATGAACAAGTCTTTTAAGCAAACAAAAACCCCCCAACCATTTATAATATTTTCAAGAACATCAGTACTTTAAAAAACCTTATTTTTAGTTTGCATCCAAAGGGATTTTGATTAAAGCATTTTAATACTCTGTTTAGAAGACAGCACCTCACATTAACAAGCATGGGCATGTTCCAACTAAACTACCAAACAATCTACCACAGTATTCGATTGACTGGCTATTTAGATCAAATAGACAATGAGAAGCAAAAAAACCCCAAAAAAACCCCAACCATTCTCACCTTATTGGTGTGTTCTTACGGTGCACAATAAAACCCTAGATATTTGTCTTAGAGGAAACATCTGGAGAAAAAAGCATAACAGTTGGTAACTGTCTTCCCCTTTTTTGCTAATGTGTTACTTCAGAGATGCAAGTCAAAAGACCTGCATCTTAAATCACTGGGGAAGGCACCCACAACCTACCATCCTTTTCAAGGTTTTAATATGGAAGATACAGACAACTTTAACAATCACTAGTAATGAGAGAGTAGTCCAAAACAATGACTAGTATTATACACAACAGACAAGCGCCACACGTTTCTCTAGCAGTCAGAATTCTCCCAAAAGCCAGAAGGCAACTCAAGAGAAGCAAGACTTCATACTAGTCACTCTGTAGTAAACATTGTCAAACCAGTGATTTAATGTAACCCTCAAAGTGTCCTGACGATAATGGTATTGAGAAAACACCTCATTTCATGTTGGGGGCTGCAGCTTACATAGATTACCAGAAGGCTTTTGGAGTTGACAGCAGTAAGTTTGACCCAAGCAAGAGGAAGTTAAAAAGGAAAGTGGTGGGGAATGCATACTGATCTTTCAACCAACAGTAGCAAATTACAAATACAGCAGAGCAAAGAGAATTGCAACATTCATCCCTCTGTGCCCTTGAGGACCCCTTGCTGAGTGAACAGAGGTCCTTTATTTTCAGATATTTGAGATGAAGGTTTTTTGCTACTTGCTGTTTTGAATATGTATGCCTTAACACTTTCTCTATGGACCAGGCCAGAGAGTGAGGACTACTAAAAACTCCCTTTATTCTCAGAACTGGCTTGCGCTGCAACAAAGGGTCTCCCTAAATCTTTCTCTCCATAAGAAAATTGCTTATGCAGTCTAATGACTAACTACACTATTCTGGCTTCAGAACAATGGAGTTGATTTGGACTAGTAAGAATATATTCTAAATTATACTCAAACATCTGTACAGATTCAACTCCATAGTACCCATAATAACGTGCTTCAAAATGTCAAGGGATGACATTTTCTGATGTTCCTCTGAAAGGAATGGCTATATTGCAAACTGTGCAATAAATATCAAGTTAAGAATGAAAGATCACATTACAGTAAGAGGCACAAAGCCTGGTCAGCCAAGAGCATCCTATTACAGAGGAGCTTTCAGAGGGCATCAACACCGTACAGAAGACCCATGCATCATTGGAGATGGGAAGACCACAGGAGCAGAGCACACCTTGCTGCACCCTAAGGTGCCCTGAAGCCTCACATCCCTTTCCAGACCAGGGTAGGGCAGATGCTGATCGAGTATGTGCCAACCACCTAGGAGGAAAGTGGGAAATGATAGTGAGCTTTCCCATGGCCTCTGTCTCTACTCACCTGTGCCAAGCACCTGTATCTTCATGAGGAGAAAATTCAAGGCTAAGTTCATAAACGCAACAGAGGTTTTTGCACCTCCATCCAATCACAGCACATGCAGAACTGTGAATTAGCATAGAGTAGTGGAATGCATGGTCATAGGGTTGAACACTATTCGCAAGCAAGAGGAGGACAGCAAATCTTTACCCGTAACTTCTTCTGGAATGTTCTTGGATGGAAAGATAACAAAACTAGCCACAGTTGTGCAGCCTTATCTACCACTGCACATAATTAGCTGTTTCTTCCATTAAATCCCTACCTTAAGTGCTTTGGTCTACCTCCAGCCAAAACCAGCTTAGCAAAAAGTCTTGAAAATTAAAACGTAACTTCATAAAGGAAAAGCCTTCCCTTTGGGACAGACTGCTAGAGAAGCTGTAACATGCTTTGAAACATGGATCTGCAGCATCTGATAGCGTTTAAATGTTTCTTTGCCAGGAGTAATCCTCCATGCTTATCTGCTACCTACCAATCTTGAACAAGTGGGATGAGATCTAGGAAAAAATCAGTGACTGAACTCTAAAGTCTTCTGTACTAATCACAACAAATAAACTGCTGTATCTCTAAACAAGACATATGGAACAGGTGCAGCCATGCCTTCTGGGAGGTGCATTCTCCCTTCAGACTACAAATCTCATGTTGCAAACCTCCCTCCCCGCTGATAAGCAGAAGGCTACAACACAGCAGTGCTCAGACCCACCACATCCCACAAATGTGATCCCACAGGGGAGAAAAAGCAAGGAAGAGACCTTTTGAATTACACCAATCAGACATGTTTAAGAGGAATTGTTTTTTAAAAGGAAGTATCAAAAATTTGAAGTTTTGATACTTAAGCTTTAAAGTTTAAGCCGATTTAACTTTGGTTTTCCAACACGCAGAAGCTTAATTTAAAAAAAAAAAAAAAAAAAAAAAAAAAAAAAAAAAAAAAAAAAAAAGGGGGGGTGGTGCAAAGAAACCACAGAGGAAAACCAGCCTTCCTACACCTTGCCTATTTACTGAAAAATACAACAGCTGCTCAATAGCTTCTGGAAGCTGAGTGGACCATAAGTAACTGCTCTTCCTACAGCAAGTTCGCCTTCTGCAGAAGCATCCCTGACACCACCAAGTGATCTGCCAGCCTGAATGGAAACCAGCATAATCAGACCTGCCACAGGTAGATCTCACTTCTTGCCCTCAACATCCATAATCTCCAGAGAAGAAACTAAATCAGACAATGCCAAGCATATAAAAACAGACCCAGCGGATTATCAGGCAAATTGTCTGACAGCTAACGGAACTTTAAACTTTTTCATCATTCACATCATAATTTACACAGTAGTTTTGAAGTACAGCATAGTCTTAAAAGGTATTTTTAAAGTGTAGAAACCACAT
>NW_010416790.1:0-10470 GCF_000710305.1 Buceros rhinoceros silvestris | reverse complement strand
CTTTCCCTATCTTAGGGTAGCAGCATATTTTTGAAACTATTTGGTTTTGATCATAGATACTTATTACCTGAAAAGCTGTCAGCTTAAACATGACTTTAAAATGTTATCTTACCTGCAAACTGGTTTATAAAGTGAATCAATATGTGAAAATAAAGAAGAGTGTTTGGGTGCTATTCTTGAGAATGGCAGCATACAGCATTCATAAAAGACCAAACAAAAAGCATTCAAGCTAGTACAAAAAGTTACGCCTGCTAACATTTTACCAGAAGATTTCAAGCAATGTCCAAGGATGCAGGTCTTTAGACAACTAAGTGCAAAAAATATAATATGTATCAAAAAAGAAAAAAAAATCTGTTAATGAAATCACGAAATATGATTGTATTTTAGACATATTTTGCTGAAAGCAAAAATGAATGGAAGTTAGAAAGCATTAACCACAGTTATTATTTCATTACTTTCTTATAGCAAAAAATTCTCTTTAAATTCTCTTAAGTACCTAGATTCTCACCAAAGTATTCTCAGGACTTAAAATCCTTCTCCACTTAAAACAAATATTTCTTTAAAATCCTCTAATATCTCTTGTCATTCCTAGCTATGAAAATAAAGCAGTTCTTTGTATTCTAGCCTTCAGATTGATTTCACGGATATTCATCACAGAAAGCAGCTTTGGAGCAAGACGCAGATGTGAAAGAGTGCACAGCCAGCTGCAGTTACAACACCTGTGTTCTTTCACACAAGAAAATCTGGATGCTTCTATGGCATGACACAACTATTTAAGTGGGCATGGTTATTTGCTTGGGGTGCAGAATGATCCATTCTTGGCAAATACTTAGCACCATGTGTTGCTGAAACTCACAAACTGATACTATCATATGCAAGCCTAAATAAGAATTGTTTGCTAACCAGTTTTTTTTTTTTTTCAGATGTTCCTGGATCACAGCTACGGGAACAGATCAAGATGCTTCCAAGGGGAGAGGAGCAGGTTACTTCACCTTTGCCTCCTTTTAAATCTTCCCCAGGAGCATACATGCCAGCAAGAGGTATTATCAGACTCAGTATTACAGAAGGCTAAAGAAAGGTAAGCAGGTGTCACTCAACATAACATCACTGTTGTTACTATGGCGAGAAATATTAAAATTGGTGTGATAAAACAGACAAATATTTCTTACATCAAAATAGGAGTGTCTTATTCTTTCAGTTTCTTAAAGCAAAATATGTAAAAGGCATTTTTTTTTTTTAGACTAGTTGATACAGCTGGGGAAAAGATGTATTTAAGTCACTCAAGTTTCTTCAGGTCTGAGGTCATCTTTGAGAATCAATAGGGGATTCTGTGTGCCTCAGGTAATATATTTTCCCCAGAAATATCAATTGGTCAATTAAAATACTATTTTCAAAGCTCCCTCTCATTTTTATTCTTATCTTTGATGATTAAAACTTAACATGGAAGGAGCTTCAATGCTCCTTCGTGCCTTTGCTTGTTAACTTCCTCCTCTACCAGCAGGTGGGGCCAACCATCAACCATGAACTTGCCCAGATCCACTGTCAATGAGCAATTGGTACCGTTAACATACCCCTGTGCTCTCTGTGGTGCTTACAAAGGCTTTTAGTTATTATCACCCTGATTTTATCACTGTGAAAAAAATGTTCTGCCTCACTTCAATGCAGCTTGCAAAATCTTCTTCATTTACAATAAGGCATGTGGCAAGAACTTTCACGTACACGCGCTCACTGAGCGGCTAGATACTTGCCTTGTACCCACAAGAAACATGCCCACAAGTAGCTGGCGAGGCTCTCTGGCAGGAATCTACGCAGTTTCTTAGTGCAAGTCAAAAGCAACCAGCTTGTGAAGTTCATGACTGCAGGGCAGTTCTGATGACTACAGCAAGACAAAGGCTTGGGGTTTTTAGAATGAATCCATGGACTCTAGCTTGAACATCAAATGCATTTACCAAATGAGATAGTAACTCATCATGTCACTCCATAATTCACTTTTTGCTTAAATCAGGAGAGATGATGACTGTTTTCTTCCCAATGGAGGCTCCAGGCTCACTGCATTCCACTCACTCCTATGTCCCCTAACATATAAAAGTAAATAATTCTCAGAAATGCAATAGCTCTACTGGCTTTATAGCAAAATTAAAGAAAGAAATCCTAGCGCATATTCAGTTCAGGCATGCACAAATGGTTTTATGCTCTCCATCAGTTTGGATCTTTATCAGACTTTGCATAACCTGGTCTCTGAAAGGACAGTTTTCAAACGTTCCATGTCATTATCATTGTCTAATTTGCTGGTCTCTATCTATTCTAGCATAAGAGCGTAAAGAAAGGTTTGGGGGGGGTTTCGGTTTTTTTTTGGTTTTGTTTTTTTTTTTTTTAAGAAATTTGTTATGGTTTCATCACAACAAGGACACTTTTGGACTATTTTTAGGCTCTAAACATGCTGAAATCACACCCGGTATGAAGTGTCAACACACACAACCCTTTTAAGTTACACAGGAAGTTGCAGGACACTCCAAAACATCAAAACAAACAAATTATTCATATAAAGTTCTGCCCTGCACATAAAGGTCTTCTGCAATCCAAACTTCTTTTCAAAGCGGGAATTAGCATTCCAAGGTAAACCTGAAACTATTTTTGTCAATCAATCTAAGCTTTGTGATCTAAAGTCTGCTTAAGATCAGCCTTCACAAATCAGGTAGAGAAACAAATACTGTATGGACCAACTTTAAACGTACGCAGCTGCATCAGATGAGCCAAATCAAAGTTCATAAAACTCATCGGGACTCAGTAGAGCTTATGCATATTTCATTTTCAAAAAGTTGGGTAAGACGAGGCTAAGCAAGAGGAACCAGCCCTATGTAGCTCCAGTTTACAAAAGAAAGCATTTCAGGAAAGACAAAAAAAACCCAAAACATATAAAATCTTTACTGCTTCAAGTAAACTTCAGATATCCAGTGGAGATCATAAAGATGATCCTATGCTGGGTCTCCATTGTTGCAAGTGCCTGGATCCCTTCAGCGGCAGTCACCCTTGCCTGGTGAGAGGAGAAACCTGGGGAAAATGCAGGTTGGACCACTGGCAACAAGAATTAAATTTGCCTTGCCGTAACTCTGACCTGCACCAGGAGTGAAACTGCAAGGTGGTAAAGCCTTCCTGGGACACTTTTACCCCTTTTATTTTCATATATTTTCAGATGCAATTTAAAAAGAAACAAAAAGCCTTACAGACTCAGACTAAATTTACTTTATTGACAAAGGTGAGGGGAAGACAGGCAAAATGCAACAGTCCTAAAATTTTAGTCAAGGAGCCAAGGAGTTCTGGTCTTGACCAATGATTCTACAAATTTACATGGGTCATGGATAAAATTAAAATCTCGGGAAAGATTTGACCTAAGGGTTGTAATAAATAAATTAATGTTTTAATAGAACAGTGGTTTATTTGTTTTCAGACTGACTTAGTATATGAAGTAAGACTGACTGCATAAGACTCTGGTCTGATGTTAGTAGCCTCATTGACTGCAATGTCTATTCAGACATCTAAGATTATTTGTGCGTAAGCTCTGTAGCGTTGTGAATACTAGCAGCATTGTGCCTAAATACTGCAGATTTGATCTAATACAACAGAATCCGGACATTAATGAGCAAGTGATCTAGCTTAGAGAGGCCAGGGGCACAAAACTGTTCAGAATAAATAATTAAGTGTTAAAGAGTACTGGAATTATTAGAAAGAATTTTCTTAAAAAAAAAATCTATGTACGTGGTAAAATTAACAGAACTCATATGATTATATACATATTCTCTAAAATCTCCAGTTAAGTTTCTGATATTCAACCAATACACTACGGGGGTACATACTGAACTGACTCTTCATAGAATGAAAAAGTATATGGATTACAAATAACTTAGGTACATTCAAGAAGTCCGCTTCAGTTCACCATTAGTTTGTCATTTTGATCCACAGCAGTCTCCAAGCATCGAGCACTAAAAATGTAAACTTGACTGTATTTGGTCAAGCAAGTTTCATACTATGTATTAATTTATTTGAAATGCACTCCAGTGGTGTGGAGAGAAGTATCATCCTGGGAAGAATCTTCTGGCTCACTGCCCATTACTGGCTGCTGGACAATATTAACTGTGCTATTCCCTGCACCAAATCATAAATACAGAAATACTCAAGACACCTGAAAATCAAATGTACACTGCTACATTATTCTTTGTCCAAACTACAATTCTCCCTGCACCTCTGTTTTCACCATTGGTATTACTTTTGCACCATTCTGCTCACCTAAAAATTTTGTCTTTTATAATACCCTTTCAGTGCAATTTCCTAAATTTGTTTCTAAGATTTAAAAGCATTCGCTGCTTTAGTTCTTCACGGTAAAAAGATCTGTAAAGAGACCACTTACTATTACTTTTACCAGTTTCTTTTAAGTAAAAATAGATTTAATTACTTTTAAAATGATGTAACTCTTGAGCTGTTAGGAGTTCAAATTTCAGTGTTTCCCCTAATTCTTCTGAGGGGGGGCTGGTGTGTCTAATCACTGATCTAGGGCTTCACCGATGGTGCCTAGCCTGTTACATGAAGCTTTAAATGTTAATTCAAAAGGAGTTTTGGGAAATTTGCTTTTTCTTTTTTAATCAGAAAAAATACAAAGCTAGATTGCAAGATGATTCTTTGGAGCACGGCAGGATCACGTGTGCAGATTTTGAGATTAAGATTTACAGTGAAATTAGCATATTTTCTTATTTCAAATGCTCATAGTCCCAAACTATATGAAGATAAAGATGTTGTTTGTAAATTCTACTCCATCTTGACCCGATGACCTTCAGTTTAGGAGAGATCTGGTCACTAGAGCTTGGGCTACTGTCCCACCCCAAGGAAGAAAAGCTTACATTTAAGCATATACCCCAAACCTGCAGCAGAATTTTCCAGAGTAACTCCCGTAAGTGTCTGTAATGCAGTTCAAAGATTAGCACTAGGGCTTCCTAGCACCGCGCTGTGGGCTGATCACAGCATGGAGCTGTGAACAGGAGCATTAAGTATGAGTACAGAGACTAAGCAAGTTAAAAAGCACTACTTCAAGTTTAAAGCAAAAAATGCAACAAACCCTGGAATGGCAGTTACTTCACCATAACATTAACAGAATCTTCTATTAAGAGTTCCGATCAAATTCTGAGTTCTGCCCAAGATACTGTTGTGATTGTGGTTAGAAAGCAACTTCTATTAAAAAAAAAAAAGTATCTTTGTCTACATGTGCTATTTTTCCTACTGCATGCCCTGTTGCCCCAAAAACCATTAAATTCTAATTTCTCTTTATCATCATTCTTTTGTTCACTTTTAAATACCTCCTCTTACATTTAATGCCAAAGGTAAACCTCCATGACAAAGTACATATTTTTTGCTGTTAGCAAGAAATTTATGATAAGAACATATTGCTTATTTGAAATTCGTACCATCAGATTCACCAAGGAGTTTCTCAATAGTGAGTGTCATCGAACAGAGAGAAACACTTCGTCAGCTTCTTAGAAGCCTGAAGTAAATGCTACCCTCCTCACTTCCCATTTAAGTCTTTACAATTGTGAATTATAAGCATATTTTTCCAATCTGTGAGATGTACCTCACAGTAAGTTATTGGTCTCTGTGGTACAAAGTGTGGGAGCTAAATATTATGAAGTACAACAGGTCTTAATTGATTGAAATGAGCCATCAGCTAAAAAAGCTCAGCAACAGGTGTTATACACATAAACATAGACAAGTCTATGAAACAAAAATATCTGAAAAACACGGGACACACAGGCTTTCTGAGAATAGTACTGACCTTGTTGCTCACTCTCTGCTTCAGCTTTTGCAGGACTTGGTGCTACAGGAAGGGGTCGAGGAGGACGAGGCTTCGGAGTTGGGGGAGATATTTTTTTTCTTCCAATGTACTCTACGTAAGTTCCTGGGAAATCCCCTCTCTCCCCTGTGGTTTCATTAAAGCCATTTAACCAACCAATTTCCTCAGGCTTTGCTTCTTCCCCTTCACTGAATCCAAGAGCTAGTAAGGTACCTTTATTCACAGTTAATATATCTCCTAAATGCAAGTCAATGTCTTCTTCTCTCTCTTTTTTGTAGTCATATAAAGCTCTGTACTGATATCCTTCAGCACTCATTTTGGCAAGCAATTTAACTTTCAGAAGTGTTATTAAACAGTATCAGAATGCAATTGTTCAGCTATATTTTTATGTACAGGTTCAAGATGTATGAAATAGGATAATAAAAATGTCAATAGTAATATCTCAGTAATAAAATCCACCAGAGAATCAAAAAGCACCAAGATCTGTCATTTCACTGCTGGTGTTTTTACTGATGTATTTATTCTGAGTCAATGATTATTGCAGAATTACGTGTTCCACTTCTTCTATGTCCACCAATATTCTTCCAATTAGTTACTTTTCTGTGCTTGCTGGCACTTCTGGGTCTCCATACTCAAGTTCAGCTGATTCTTGTAGCTGGTCACACCTTTTTCAGATGTACTTGCCACAGACTGCCCACATACATTAGATATTCTGCCACCAAACTCCGCATACGTTACCTCCTGAAAATAGAAGGGAAAATTGGTGAAATTGTTTCAAATTTTATTGACAATTGTGAACCTGGAATTCCACTTACACTTCTGCAATGCTGGGAGAGGTTGTGTCCCACAAAACAACCCTAATGAACAATAAAATAAAGTGACCTCACCACAAAAAATCTGCCAGCTAATGCTTGCTTTTTTATAAAGGAGGTATGTCTAATTACTTGAACAAAATTTGCACCCCTTCAATACAAGGTATGCTTCCTTCTCTGGGGCTTATGGCTGCTGAAGCCCCAGAGCGAAAGGGCTAAGCCCTGGAGCTATCACTGTTGTGCAATATCTAACCTGTCAGCAAGATTTTGTGTTTTCTCCCTAAAGACACATGGCCACAAACCTTCCCCACGAGAAGTCTGCCAGGACACAGGAGGAGCTCACTCAGTGCTGATGCTCACCACTGGGGTATTCAGTCTCCTGCTGCTTATGCAGAGGGTGAGGATGGACAACAATCCTATATTCCAAGAACCTACTGGAGGGAGGGGTCTTTTCGTAATCTGAAGGAGAAACAAAAAGTCCAAAATGTTTTTAATTGATTAGTACCATATCTCTTTTTTCTTACAAAGAGGGGCTTCCCCACTCTCCCATCTTCCAGATTTTTTTTTATTATTTTAATGTGTTTATGGTATAATACTAGAAAAATAATCAGCAACTGAAACAGGCACATCCAGACCACCCAAGCAGCACTAGCAGGAGGAAAGTATCAGGGTGTTATGCTTAAATTACACTAAAGTCAAGAGAATACAGGCCTGAAGATTTGACTTGAGGTTGCCCAACCATAAAGTCAAAAGGAAAAATCAATTTAGAAAACAGTAGCTTAAAGACATGCAGAACAGTGAAAGTTTTCTAAACATTATTTCAACTGTTACTGGTTTTCATCTACTTAAAAAGACAAGCCCAACCATAATTTGAAATGCTACACTAGGAACCAGAAACTGCTAACTACTCAAAGCTCTGCTAAAACTCCCAAACTACAGATGAATAAAAGATCCAAGGGGGCTATGTAATACCAGTAGATAAAATATTGACTGTGCACTAGTGTACTGAAAGCTTTATTTTTTTCAAGAAACCTTCCTTTTTGTATTGTAAAGAGACAGCAGTAGACAGGGATGGAAAAAGGAACCTCTGATACCACTTTTCCACACCATTTTCTTTAATGTCCCAGTCATCAAGTCCCTGGAACGTACTAACTGATAAGCTAAAAAGTTTACAAACATGTATACAGGCTTCCTTTGCCAGTGAATGACCCTGATCTCCAATTTGTATGCAGCTCCTCTTCAGTCCTACAGGTCTAAATATAATTCCCGTCAGTTTATTGCTCAACATCTCTTGTAACAGAACAGAGAAGAAAACCGTGTAAGTTCTTGAAGAACTTCCTTATCATCCCATGCAAACTGTTTTTGCTGTAGGAAAGAATTATCTGAGCCTGAATTAGACTTCTCGTTTCAAAAAGCCTACGCGCAAGAATTTATTTTAATAACTTGCAAATCTACCCACGTGGATTAGGCATCCAGTTCCCACCAAAATTCTGAGAAATTTCTGCAGCCACTTCTGAAAAACCAAACTATGCCGCTGAGCTCACCCTGCCAAACATCATAGACTTTGCAATTAACATGAATAGTTTCACTGATACCTCATTTTGCCTCTTCTACCAGAGGAAAGCATACAGACAAGAAATAGAAAAAAAAAGGAAACAAATCTAAAGCACAAGTATCAATTAAATTGTACAGAAGCCTTTTCAAAAGCATGGGTTCCTCCCATTTCATACAGCAAGTTAACAAAATGTACTTACTTACACATGTTGGACCTAATCTAAACGTTTCAAATCAAAACTAACCATGCACAGCAATACCTGCTAGAAAATTTCTTGAATTACATTAAATATTCCAAAAATATTTCAACAAGTTCAGCACGTGGTCTTCTACAACTATTTATTCATTTCATTCATGCTGCCCATGGGCATTTTGGCAGTCAATGAAGTCAGTCTTTTAAACACTGCATAATTTAACTGACTTGACCTAATCCCCTGATTTTTTATTATCAAATGTATTTGGTCATAAAGTTGGTATGATATTTAAAATGAGCATTTGTGCCTCTTATGCTTGGTCTGACAGTACAGAACTGGAAATGTTGTAATAACATAAAAACTGCTTATGACAGTTCTCAAGCATATTTTAAAACTCAAAACCTGAGTCAGATGGGACAAAAGGTCCAGTTTACTCACATGTTAGAACAATGAAGTTATGACAGCAAAGTTTCTCTAAATCCAGTTTCCCTGGGGCTCAGAACTGCTTCACTGGTTCATATTCACTCCTCAGCACTGCCCTCAGTACTTGGTCCCCAGCATCCTCCCTCCTGGTATATTCGGTTTGTATACCTAGAGACACTCCTGCGGGTGAGCCATGCCGAATTTCTTGGATTTATACCTTTTCCTATTATCATTATCTGTTAGGTTTGGGGATGGAGGAAGACTCAGTCTCCAAGAACCCTGCAGACAGCCAAAACACAGGGACAGACACCGATCCTCCACACCAGCCCAGTAACACTGCAGCATCTCCAAAGAGCCCTCTTTGACAGGTCTTTACTTACTGCTACTTACTGTTTAATATCCCGTATAAACAAATTTTATTTTTACCAAGTGAAGTTACATAGTTTCTACACTCAAACATTTTGACTTCAACTGAAGTAAGCTGATTAGTCTTAAAATAAATAGCTTGGAGACCATCTTAACTAGAGGGAAAAAACAAACCAAACACTTCAGACAAGAGACATTGTTATAATTGAGATGATTTATCACTGGATTTCCATTTGGCCAGCGGAATGGAAAAGGAGGAATAAGTATTGTAAAATAATCAAATGCTCATTTGTTTTTTATTTACTCTCCGAGAGCTTGATCCCAGTGAAAGATTCTTGAGTTCCATCAGATTTCTGGTCTCTCAGTCAAATGGTTTACATAGCGCATTTCAACATTTAGAAAATCTAACATTAAACAGAAAGATTGAAGAGATTCTTGTAAATTTAAGTGGAGAAGCAAGAGGACACAAAAGCTTCCTTTCCACTCACCCCATCAACCCCTGTTGAAAGGGATGCCTGGCTCCCACTGCACTGGTACCCAAGCATTACCTCCCACACTAGCTAGCATTCCCTGACTGAGAATAAAAACTTCTACTCCACAAATCCACATTACTACCAGTCCAAGCAGAGGGGTGCGTGTGTGTTACTAATACAGCACCCCTCTATAAGAAAGCAAAGAGTTTCTTCACCTGTATATTAACGCATTTAATAACCATATATCCTCGTACTGCCATCTCTGACATACTTATTCGAAAAATCTCCAGGGAACAGTGCCTAACATGAACTTCCCTTCCACTGCAATTATAAAGCATCATCAATAGAAGAACAGTCTTAACATACTCATGGAGGCACTTAAGCAACAAATTGAAACCTACGTGGGCAATTTGCTTTTGGAGACTGACTCTTCTCCCCACTAGATGTCCACACACCTGTAACTCAAACTGCAGTTATCCCTTAAGTACGATGCTGCTGCGCTCCAAATAGAGACGAACAACCTAAGTATCACATTGGAACATTTCTTCTGCAAAAAAGTGATGTCCATCATACATCGTGAAGAAGGAGATGCATACTTATAATAACTTTATATCACTTCCAGTCTTTGAAAGAGTGGTTTTGAACCTGTGGAGATGCTACGGCCAAACCGATTCAAATATGTACACACGGAAAAAGTACATAAACTTCACTGTGGACACTGTAATAGCATGTCCCATTATGAAACATCTCAAAAGACTTTACACGGCGCTGCAAAGCCAGGGAAGAAAGCAGGGAGACATCAAATGCACCCG
>NW_010416789.1:64563-64966 GCF_000710305.1 Buceros rhinoceros silvestris | reverse complement strand
ACTGCCTTAAAGCAGCGCCGGACGAGGGGGCACAAGGAGGTTCCGGCGCGTCCGAAGCGCCTCTGGTGTCCGCTGCCCGGCAGCCCCCGCCGCTCCGAGGAAGGAGCGCAGCCCTGCGGCAAGGCCTTAGGTCGATGCAGAGGCAGGAAGGCGTAATCCTTTTCTCTTTCAAATCAGCTTCACCTTAGAGAAGCCCGCTCAAAAGCTTTCTGTTTTTAAGAAGAATATTCGTTATAAAATCGGTGCTAGGACTCGGTGCGTAGGGGATGGTGAATGATCTCCCCCGTCAGAAACACGTTTGCCCAGGCTGCGCGTTCCCTGGAGAGCTCCTGGGTGACGCTAGCCAGGCAGGCAGGCAGGAGGCGGCTGCTCCGGAGCAGGGATGACCTACCTGGCAGAACGA
>NW_010416789.1:56932-64444 GCF_000710305.1 Buceros rhinoceros silvestris | reverse complement strand
TCCGGAGAAGGAATGACCTACCTGGCAGAGGTAAAAACACTAGCTGCCTCGTCAAGAGGAGCGCTGGCATGACTTTACAGCCCACTGATCCCCTGTTAACTGGGGAAACACCTGGATATATCGCCGACACCCAGAGCAGCCCTTTGGAGATGTGTTACCAGTGTCACCGGGTTGATTGAGGCAGGTTAACAGTTGTCATTCAGAGGTTACTTAACTGAGAAATATAAACAGATTTTCTCACTGCATGATTTAGCGGAATTAAAGACCTCCTTGAGAAACACCTCTCAGTGAAGCCAAAGGGTGCTTCAAATGTTAGCCATCTGAAGTCAAGCACAGAGGTCTGTCTTTGTGCCAGGGGAAGTTGAGGTTGGACTTTCAGAAAAATTTCTTGCCCGTTGGGCTTGTGAAGCCCCGGCCCAGGCTGCCCAGGGCAGCGGTGGAGTCCCCGTCCCTGGAGGGGCTTCCCAGCTGTGTCTAGGTGGCACTGAGGGACAGGGGTCAGTGGGGACCTGGCGGTGCTGGGGGAATGGGTGGGCTTGATGGTCTTAAACGACTCTTCCAACCAAAATGATTCTGTGATCTACTGCCATGAACGATGCTCCTATCCAACAGAAGCCCTTTGCTTAAGATCTTTTGCTCCCAATACATCTTTTATTTCTTTAATTTGCAAACTTTTGTGGGGAAGGGAAGGTGGGGAGGTGGCAATTCCCATCTGATTTTAATGGACGGTTTGAAACTAATACAGTACCACCAAAGTAACTTGTTCTGCTGTTGGTGCTAAGCTGGGATTTTTAATACAACTGGGATGAACATGCACAGCACTTGACTTAGCAGCTATATTTTATTTACAGGTTTCCTTTCAACACTTTTTTTTTCCTTAAGGCAATGCTCCAGAAAGGAAAATGAAATCACAACTGCTTTTTATGCTTAATCCTGGAAGTTTAAAAGTAGAAGACAAGTGAAAAGTGGTCACAGACTTGACAGGTACAGGAGAAGTTCCCAGCGCTCAAAGAAAGCAGCAGATGGGCTGCATCTGTCGAGGCAGACTACATGCAGTCTGATGATGAACTAAAGGCATTCAGAAGAAATTATTCTTATGTCCAAAGTTCCTGGAATTTATGACAGAATAATTCAAGCCCTTTTTCCCCCAAGCTAGAACCGCCCGTTATTACCTTCCTGTCTGCTCATTCCACAGCGCAAGCTCAGCAGGACCTTCCCATTTCAAATATTCTGAGTCTGTGTTTAAGGTATACCAGCTGAAATCCCAGTTTTACCCCGAGAAATACAGCTAGGAAAAGCTGAAGGTGAAAACATGAATACAAAAAGCAATTCAAGAAAATTTTATCAAGTGGTAATAAGAATATTGCACTGAAACGGGAATTGTTCCTGTTTAAAAAAAAACCCACAACCTCCCCCCACATCCCAAACCATGAAGCTCTGAAGTATACAACATTGTCCCTGTTGATGGTAAATCTTATTTCTGTTCAAAATATGGAAACCAAAGCTCAATAGCTCTGTTTATTGTAAACACTGGGGTTCCACCCTGTGCTCCTGGCTTGGTTTTCTCCCTCTCCTGAGGTGTTCGTTCTTTGCTATAAAACAAAACAGCATCTTCATATGCAAATATTTGTAAAGCAGGCAATGGTAGGAGGTGGCAAAACATAAATATTCATCATTCTTAATGAAACATTTATTTCTGCATGTTCAGTTGAAGGTAAATTTATCAAATATGGTAATTACATGAATTACAGCTAATAAGGTTTAAATTGTGTGCAATTTCCATGGCTTTGCAAACATTATCTATACCTTTCACACAGGAAGAAGCGGAGGGAAGGAGAAAAAGGGGGTGAAGAATCACTCTTGAGGCTCTTGCTCTGAGTACAAAGATTAAATATAAACTATATAAATATACGTGGAAGTGTATTAAAGTTTTAATGCTTCCAGTAACATATAGCTTTAATTACTATCACATTGAGAAGAGATTTTCAGTGATATATTTATTCCCATTTAAGTTTTATTAAAAAGTAAATTGCATCCTGCTTTGGTAGGATTTTTCATTTGGTTTGAGAAGCACATAAACTGGTGTCAGTGAAAGTGTATTATTGTAGGAGTTGAAGAGATCAGGTTATGGCATGGGTGTCCCAGGATGTGACACGTGCTGGCACTCACCATCTGCTGGAAAATGAACCGGAATGTGTTTGTGAATGTCTGAGCAGTATCTGGGCACTATGAGCAGTGGTGGGTCCTACTAAGCTGAGGGCAGCAGCAAAAGCATGATCTTCTGGAGCCAGCAGAGGAGTTTTACCGCATTTTAAGAACAGAGTCTCATAAGCCGTCTTCCCCTCTCCGTGTAACGAGATGAACTGAGCCTTGTTTTTGTTTTGCAGCCTCTGTAGCTCCATGCCGTTCCGCGGTGCTTCACAACACTTTGCCTTTGAATCCAAAGCACACGGAAGTGCTGGTGGATAGCACCAGAGCACACAGCGTACACCAAAGCCACCACTCCTCAGGGAGCTCGGGCGATGGGAGAGCACAGCTATGAA
Organism: Buceros rhinoceros silvestris; assembly: GCF_000710305.1. Taxonomy (NCBI): domain Eukaryota; kingdom Metazoa; phylum Chordata; class Aves; order Bucerotiformes; family Bucerotidae; genus Buceros; species Buceros rhinoceros. The sequence goes on along the minus strand of NW_010416789.1, from coordinate 61,901 downwards.
ACAAGGTGAACATACATCAGCCACATTATTTTTACCTCCCCAGCAGTTACTTAGAGTGATGATCTGGTAGACAGCAACTTACGTTCTATATCTATAAAATATACATATATGCTGTTCTCTATATATGTATCTTTATATGTGTGTGTGCATATGTAGAAAGAGAAGAGATCACAGTCAATGTGTGAAGGATCTGGTCACACATACAGAAGCATCTGTATGTACACACATACAACTCGTCTTTCCTTTTGCACCGGAGAAAGGAGTCTCGGGCGTCCCAGGCACATCCAGGCAATTACCAATGGTTCACAACCTCAAAAGCTGTGAGGATAATCTGCTCTGCTCCCCCGAAGAACTTCTTTATCTGGGCTGATGTGAGCTCCTGCATTTCCTCCCTGCCCTTTGCATTGTCTCCATTCACTGCCTTCCTCCTCCACTAGTGCCAGTTCCACATCTGTGCTCTGCTCGCAGACAGCTCTGTTGCTGAGTCGTAGGAAACTCAGCTTGTGATTCAATACTTACAGATTTTCCAGAGTGAGCTCAAAAAGCACTAGAGCGGCTTGGAGAGAACAAGCTTGGCTTTAGGATTTCTCGAAAGGACCCGAGAGAAAAATCAAGCAGAGCGTAAATCAAGCCACAGCAAAACCTTGGTCCCCTCAGACCTTCACAGCACTCAAGAGATGGATTGTTTCTGCAAAAAATTTACAGCACAGGAAGCAACAAGGAAACAGATTTGCGCAACAGGATTTCCTGCCAGGAGGCTTCTGTCGCAGCCACCGAAACCCAGTAAATTGATGGCTCTCCCGCTTACAGGAGGCTGCGGTAGGAGGGTTCTGCCATTTATTAAGCTGTCCCTGGGGGCTTATGTCTTCCGTTCCTGAGCAAGCAGTTGATGCTTTGTAAATATCTTTCTCATATCCAGGAAATTCATGGCATACTTCAAAAGGCATGCGTGTAGCTGCAGAGGAGGGAGTCGGGCCTCGTTTTTGTGGCTTTGATGAAAGTCAGTAGTGCCATAGGTTTTGAGAGCAGCAGCACATCATGCCCCGCCTCAGATCCCTATCTCTGGGTCTCTCCACTAAAGCTCAGGGCATTTTTCTTTCAGCTATTCTCACAGCTGAAAGCTTAACGGAAGTTGGCTACAAAAAGCTGTTACCTCTTTCTACAAAACCTCCTTTTTGCATTCCCAGGCTCTGCCACAAATTCATCTTTATGCTCTTTTCTTGAGTAACAGGAGAGATCCATTGCTAGCTTTAAAACTTATATCTTGATTTTAATTAGTTCAGGTTCTGGCAAGAGAGGCTTAATAGAAAATAACCTGTTCTCTGGGTTTAGCTACCCGGTACACACTCCAGAAAGGAAATTCTCTTTGAAGAGTCACTCGTGGCATCCTTGTGCTATCTTCCGTAAGACTTTGCTAAGTGAAATCACTGCCATAAAACAGAATTCACCACCAGCTTCCACTCTGCACTTCACAGCCTGTCGTAAGACACTGATGGACACCAAAATTATAATTACAAGTCACTTTCTTCAGGTTAATCTCCCAGCACTTTGCGTCACCAGTCCATGAAAGAAAAAGACAGAGAAGAAAAAACCCTTCCCAGCATTGGGCTTTCCTATTTATACTCCACTCCTCCCAGATTAACACCTACTCCATGGGCTCACCTGCAGGAGCTTCCTGAGCCCAGCTCTGAGCCAGAATATTTTTAACCCTGTGCTTGCTTTATATTAAGCAAAAGACACATTGATCCCCTCCCTTTCCATTTAACAGCAATTAAATCTCTCATTCCATACCTCCGGTTTTCTGCCTCCAGAAGCAACATGTCATTGCCATGTGCAGCAGTATTTAAACACTACTTTGTTCACAATAAATACAAATAAACAAAATAAACAAAAAATATGTTCTGTGAGTATCTGAATGTTGATAAAGATTCTACAAGGAAAAGTAAATAACTAGACTCAGGGAAAAGCATAAAGAAGAATATGGCTGATCAGCATAAAGCAATAACGAAATTAAGGAATTAATCTGCCAGTTTATGAAAAGTGTGTTTAACCCCTTAGAGAACAAAACCAAATGCTCGCCCCAGTGTAATTTGTAGCGTTTCGTGTCAAGAACTGGGGGTGGGATGAGTGATGAGGCAGGTATGTTCCACTCATGGCTCTGACAAGCTCTTCTGTGCCCAAGGCTGTAGCTCCACAGGGGCTCCACTGGGCACTGGCACCTTGTGGAGCTTCTGCCAGTGCTTGTTCCCATCCTACACGTGCACCCATACAGCCTTCATGCGCACTGGGAACCAAAACCACTCTGTGCTCCTCCTTTCTACCACAGTACTCCTCCATGTACCCCGGGGGCAGGGGAGGGATGAGGCAGTGGGTGTTTATCCAGAGCTGGAAGGCCATCGAGTAACATGCGTCCTTGCAGACACAGGACGTGAGCGGAGGACCCAGCAATTTTCCAGACACCCACTCATGGCTGTAAAATTCACACGGTACAACCCCAGAATCTGGCAAACAAAAAAGCAGAAGGAAGTGAGCTGTGTTTTTGTTTCCTGGGATTGGTTGCTTTGGGGGAGCACGGGATCAAACTCTGAATCCAAGTGCCCCGTACACAGAGGGATTTCCTAAACCAAAGGTGCTCCAAGTCTGTCGTGTCTGAGCACTCAGTTCTCAACTTCCCTTCTGTTGAGAGAGTGCAATGAAGTTAACAGGAATAGTCACTGACCTATCAGCTTGCATCTGGGTATTAATTTGAAATATTAGGCTTAATCTCAATTGCAGCTAGAAAGCTGCTGTTGAATATTATCCCAATCATTTCCAGGTCAGGGAAGAAAAAGAGCAGCAGCTGGGTTTAGAGCTTTTTACATACGGTGTCTCTGAACAGTGCTAATAAAGCTGTCATTTAGCCTGGCCAGTACACCCATTAACGGACCAGTACTGGAGCCAGGAACGAACCCTTCAGCACTGGAGCTGTGCTTTCAAGAGCAGTTTTCCCATGGCATGGAGGGCTGAGACACATCTGTTATGCCACACATCTGAAGGAATACAAAACTAATGACTTTGGGACACCCCTCACACATCTGCAAAGCAGCAGACATAGGTTTTACTTGTTTTCTTCTCCTTTTTTGGTCACTATTGTCACAGTTCACTGAGCTTTTTCCCTGGGTTTTTTCCTCGTCTCTGTCTCCCTGATGTCAGTTTTGATCAAAGGCCCTTTTATAACACAGAGACCTGTCACCTCTGGACACCTCCATCATAGCCAAGATTTATTTCCCTAGTGAAAATGGTGTTAAGCCTAACTGAGGCTGTTCACAGGTCAGGGAGATGTGGAAATGAAAAGCACTCAGGAAACCCAGGGAAGCTTGATGCTCTTAAAAAAAAATCCTTTAATATCATAAATATTGATCATTAGCAAGAATGGCAAGAAGGGTTAGAGAAACTTCACTATTTATTCCATGTTGATTGTACAAGCATTTAAGATTGCGCTTAGGAAAAGCAAATCTGTACACAATTAATTTAGCTGTTGGTATCGTATCCAGTGCTAAAACACTCACTGTCTGCATTAGGTACATAAAAAATACATCCAAGTCCTTCCAGAGAAGCTGTTCTCTCACTTCACGTTCTGATGGGTGAGAATGATTTACCTGAGACTAACTCAATCCAGGTGTTGACCTTCCAGGGGGATGTTGCCAGGGTAATTCTGTCCCTGGGAGAAGGTCTGGACAATGGGATGGGGAACTTACAACACATACCGATTATGGGAAGGCGGAAGGCAAAGTTCTTCCGTGGCACGAGGTCCATCGGCATCTCTGTTCTGATATTTCCCCTTCATGAAAGGTCCACAGCCAGGCAAGTGGCCTTAGATATCTTCACTGATGTGTTTCACGGAGATGGAGTGGTAGTGGAAGGAACCTTGAAGGCATGTGGTTCGTGAGGCATTTACATCCATACTGAACTCAGAATCAGGTCTCTGGAGGTTTGCTACCTCAGATCCACGATGTAGAACTTAATCTTTCATCCTGCTAACTAGATGGAGGATTTCTATGGAGAATATGCAGTGATTCTAAATTCAGCTTTAAAAACTCATTCTTCTGTTGGAGTTTTTTTTACTCAGAATGGGCGGCAGGGCACAATGCTGAACTTGTGAGAGCTGCTGAGCATCCTTATTTTCCACTGAACTCACTGTAAGTGGTTGTTGTTTAGCGTAGGATTAGGCTTGAAGGAAGCGAGCGTAAAAAACCTCATAAACATTTGCATTTTCCATGTAAACTAGAGTTAGTATCTGTATGAGCAGCTGGAAACTGGTTTGCATGGTGAATACAAATGTTGTTTTATCACACGTATAAGGGATTCTGCCTTTCCATTATTTGCAGCAGGCCAAATCCCACAACCCCCTTCCAAGGTCCTAGTTCTGCTACGCTGGGACAGCCAGCCCACGTCTGGACAGAGTTCCTGACCAGTGAGTACACTGGAACATTGTTGTGACGCTGGAACCAAAAGATGCTGGTGCCCTGTGCTGTGCAAAGTGCTGAGCAAAGGATCCAGGGTGCAGGATTTAGAGCAGGCGTGTGTAGGGACCGTGGTGTAACCAGGACGTGCAGCTGTCTGTGCCGGTGTACGTGCTCTGGAGGCAGGAGAGCTGTCCCAGGAGGCACCAAAGCTGCTCAAGTGCCCGTCTGCTTATTCCTCTGAACCCTCGGTGACTGTGAGCACACTGGGGAATGCCAGAGCAGCCCACATAAAACCCACTTGGATCCTCTGAGGATCAGGTGAGTTATCCCCTAGCTTTGTTCTCTCTAGTCACACACTCGCGGAGCACCAGCTTTTGTGGCTCTACCAGTCCCCAGAGTGAACTCCAAGGGACTTGGAGGCTGAGGCGAGAGCTGCAAAGGGCCCTGGTGCCCTACTTTGCTAAAATAGCCTAATAAATATGTATACGGAAAGTGGTAGAGATATATTAAAAGGACGTCACTCA
>NW_010416789.1:55517-56826 GCF_000710305.1 Buceros rhinoceros silvestris | reverse complement strand
CTTTCCCTTTGAATCATTAACTGAAATGATGTCTCTTGCTGGAACACTGAGCACGAGAGTGTCTCACCAGCTCAGATCCGTATGTCAGAAAGTGTTTGGGGACAGAAGCAGACCAGAGGATGAAGTCATAAATTAAACTTTTATGAAGGCACGCAGAAGATCCTTATGTTCTTTTTATATCTCCAAATAAAGGTAACGGTGATAAATTACCTGATGTACTAGAAGGACGTTTTACCCTTGTCACAACAGTGACTGCTTTTTGTTTTGCCTTATCTTACTGCAACCCACTTTACAACTCTGCACCTACTCAGGTGTTGACTGATGCATATGAGGATATGGTTTGCATTCTTGTCCCACCACATTCTTCAGAATTAAAGTATAAATTGGTCTCTTCAGCACAGACAACTCACTCAGATATTTTTCTTATTGTACTTCTCGGCGGTTCCACACCTGGGTTATCATCCTACATGCCTTTGAGCAGCTGAGTGAGTAACTGTGTGTGTTAGGAACACAAACGAGAATCACGCTGCAGATGTCCACCTGGGTTATCATCCTACATGCCTTTGAGCAGCTGAGTGAGTAACTGTGTGTGTTAGGAACACAAACGAGTATCCAGCTGCAGATGTAATTACAAGAACTAAACCTATTATGCACTGGCCATAACCGAAATGTTAGGGAACAGCATTCGGGTGGACTCCTGCAGGGCGGAGAGAGCAGAAGGGCTCAGCTCTTTGTAACCTGGGAAGATCAGCAGTAGGAGAGAGCTCTGAGCGTGAGCACTTCCGCAGAGAACCTGTCCCTCCTCCCCACCACCGTCAGGCCCTCTCCGTAGTGGCCTGGTGGGGAGCCACCCGCTGCAATTTGGGTTTGGTGTACCCCGAGATGTCCCTGGTCAGCTGTGTTGTCATCCCCGCACCCCTTCTGCACTGGGGCAGGTGGGGCTGGGCACGGTTCCGCCGGGAAGCGGAGCCTGTTGCCAGCAGAGGGCAGGTGGCTTGGCCAGGAACAGTTGCTGGAGAGGAGCAGCACATGTCCCTGCAGACGTTCGCTCCTCAGCTCTGACATCACAGGCCGTTTCCCAAGTTCATCATGTCACCACAGCGGGCCGGGAAGTGAGTAACACCGCCGGAACATAACCACTGTGGGACACTCATGGGAGCAATTAACGACGTGTCGGTGAGAGCTGGCTAATATCGCCCTTCATCTCGTTTTTGCTCATCCTGCTGATAGTCTCCCTTGTCAGCAACGTGCTATTGACTGCAGCTGCTTCTGGATAATTTATTCGAGGGCTGGCCACAACCACTGCCTC
>NW_010416789.1:43789-55408 GCF_000710305.1 Buceros rhinoceros silvestris | reverse complement strand
CCTGTTTGTGTTTCAGGAGTGTGGTCACTTTGATTCCCACGCACTACACCTGCGCTACATCTCCACTCCAGCTCCACTTGAGCCACCTGCAGCATCAAAATTTGCTGATGCTGCAGTTCTTGGGAACATCTAATGTCCCTTCATCTAGGTCCACTCCTTTTACAGGCCATGTCATGAGTATCATCATAACTGAAAGAACTGCCACACTCACTGAATACTTCCAAGGACCTTAATTCTGACGTGATTTACTCTTCCTTTGAGCCACTGTTCACGATCGTTGATATCAAACTTCCCTTGCAAGCACTCCAGAAGCAGCACAGACATTTGGAAAGCCACCAGTCTCCTGGGCATGATATCGTGGATCACCAAAGCTTTACAGACCACAGCCGAGCCTTGGTCCAAGTCACTTACTCCTTCAGACATAATGGGCTAGAAAAAAAGACCTGACCTTATGTCCAGGGAATGGATGCTATCCTTGTTATGTGAGAATCTCGCCATGAGTGGCTGAATCATACTGCCTCAAGCCACTGAAGAGTAGTAGTCACATGAGTTATGGAGTATCAGGAAAATTGCTGTGTTGCATCTGTACCTCATAATGATTATCTAATCATGGTGCTTCCCTGGTGACTACAGGAAACGAAGGACTGTGCAAAGTTAGGTGCCAGGTGGATCCGGTGTTCGAATGAGATTAAACTACAGAGGCATATGGCTCCAGAACTTGGGCTTGGCCTGGTCAGTAGAGATGGGCATCACTTAGGAGTCACCCGAGGGGCACAGTCTGTGGCTCTATCTAATGGGAGCAGTTTTTCTCTAAATCTGTACCAAGCTGCCTTAGGGGATATTTATCAGGAATGCACAACTCTGGTGGTGTTTCCCACTCCACCTCCTGTTTAAAGCCCCATCATTCTGCCACAGGAAGGGGCGCAACTTGTCCAGGCATTGCTGCTTGCACAGGAGTCACAGCAGCATTTCTCCATGTTGTCTGGGCTTCCCATGCTGTAAAATGAGATAACGTCCTCGATAAACACAGTTACTGGAAGGCTCAGATCACTATGTCTGTGAAATATCTTGAGATTGCCTGATAGAAACAGTTAGAGAAGGACAGAAAGTAATTATAACAGAAGCATCCAACAGTGAGGTCCCGTCTAGCTTATCTGGTGACTCACCAAGGCTCGCTGCTGACAGTACATAACATCTCCTTTGGAATTTAAACAGCCCTGGTCTAGCAAACGGCTGCTCGGGTGATAAGGCTCCACAGCGAATGCCTGGTTAGGGAGCTTGCTGCACGTGAAGCCAGACAAATAAAAGAGCTCCATGAGTTAGCATGGGAAGTATCACTTAATGGTGCTGTTTACCACCCTGGAGCTTTAATTGCGCAGAGCATCAGGCCTTCTGACTGGGAGGAACACTGTGGGATCAAAAAGTGATGCTAACTCGAGGCCACGGAATTGTTTGCCTGGAAAACTCAGGCAGTGCTGGTCTCACCACTTGTTCTGCATCTGATTAACCGATGATAACAGCGTGAGGTTGAGAGCTCAGCCCTGAGCTGGACCTGGGCTGAAAGTCACGGCAGCTGGGTGTGTTTGTGTATATTTTCAGCAGCTTGGGAGCAGGCCCATGGTTGTGTGAGCTAATAGAAAACACAGTCTAAGTAGCGTCCCCCTCCTGCAGAGATTTCTATTCTGTGTTGCACAAGGGGGTTTGATTCAGACCGGCTTGTTCTCACCCAGTTAGAACCAACACATCTGTCCTAAGTCACGCCCTTATTTTTTTTCCCTTGGAAGTAAGGTGTAGGCGGGAATAACACTGCATATGCTGGAGTTTTGTCCTGCAAATCAAGTCCAAAGCACTCTTGACACTTTTATGCTTCTGTAGCAATTGCTCCCTTGGGTTTCTCCCAGCACAAAAGACCTCCTGAGGCCCTGCTAGGCTTATACCTGGCCTTAGGATGTAGCCTAACAAATCAGAGCTGTAAACAACACCCAAAACAGGAATGAAAAGGTAGCACCCCCAGATGAGCTAAGTGGTACATGCTAGTGAGAAGCAAGTCCACCTTAGATGAAGGGAGAAAGAGTTCAGAGGAAGCTGATCATTCCTTGGTGGGTTTTGATTTTGATTTTTTCCCCCACCTGTCTTTATTTGCTGGCTTTAGTTTATCTACTGAGATGAACCACACAGAGAATGGAAAGTGTTATATTCTTCAGCAGTGGTGGAGGTAAAGCCAAGCCAGTGAAACAGCCTGAAGCTGTAAGGAGTGTGTTTTTATCCTCTGCTGTTTACTTTTTGCTCCTCTTCACAGTAAGGAACCTGGCTTGCAAGATTTTAAATTGTTACATCCTCAGCCAGTTGGTAGCTGCTGTTAGAAATAATCTTTTTCATGATACACTTCCCTTAATCGGCCCTGAAAGGAACACATACCCTTTAGAAGAGCTCATCACTTGTCCTGGGTGAGGTGGTGGTGGTTACTGATGCTGGGAAAATCAGGGAAGGTGATGATGGGAAGGGTCTGACAGTTGACAGCTGCGATGTTTCATCACGGTTATTCACTGCTGGTGGGATTCTGCCTGAGGTCTCTGTCTGGAGCCGCTGTGAGCAGCCCTAAGGACCAGGCTACATCCACCCCTCCCAGCGTCCCACTTAAATACACAATCCAGACAAAGCCTGTGACTGAAAAAGGAAGGCTTAATTCCTTTCCTGTATTTTATTTATCTGTTTAATTTAATTTAGAAAATGAGCCACCAAAGTTGGAGGAAATTAAGTGTTTTGCTCAAGGTCGCAGTGCTTATACCGGAGATACAGCTCACCCCAGTTCCAGCCACATCATTTCCATCCCTGCACAGCTCAGCAAAAATCGATTCAGAACAAGTATTTTCAGACTGTGGTTTGACACCCTACACCTGTACACAGAGAATACCTTCGGGAAGCTCCTGAGGCTGCACGTGTGATGCCAGTTCAGGACATAACAGTATCGATAATGGCACTGTGTTTTCTTAGTACCACTGGTTCTTTGAAATGTAAACACGACAGCGTGTGACCCCACAGCTGATGGCTCCTAATCCTCTGGGATCCACCCCAAACCAGCTGCTGCTCCTGACATGCTCAGTCTAGTCCTCCAAGCAGAAGATAAAAATAGCAGCAAGCCTCCTACTCACTTTTGGAAGCCAAGCCGTGCTCGTCACCGCGGTACGGTGCTAGGTCTCGGCACACTCGCTGCCCTCATAGCCAGCGCATCCTCGCAGAGGGAGGCGTGTGAGGGGCAGACCAGTTTGCTCCAGGCTCTCAGCTTCTGGGTGGGACTCAACCCGTTCCACACAGCCGTCACGGCTCCAGGAGCTCGGAAGTGGCAGTGGTCTGCTCACGGTGCGGTTCAGAGGACACAGGGCTTAGATCAGCCTGTCTCTTTGTTCAGAGCCCCATCAGAAAGTGAACCGGTGTTTCTCCACTGACTGCCAGGGCAGAGGGTCTCGCCTAGACACAAAACAAGGACTTGTGTTCCCCAGGTGTTACTGAATGTAACTGAAATGGGTTAGTTTTGAACCCAGGGCTTACACAAGTGACTTAGTGAGCAAGACTTTTAAAAATCTGATTTACATCCATTCATCAAACATCCTGCTTTGTCAGCTGGAGACAGTGTTTGCTTCCAGCCTCCCTCATCCCTGAAGAGCAACACCAACAGATGGGGAGTTCCCCGTGCTGGGTCGGTGTGCTCGGCGTAGTGCAGGGATCGTTATCGCTGGGCTGAGGTGTGCTCCAGTGAGGGCACTAGAGCCTGGAGATGCAGGTCTGAGGAAGTTTGCCCTCAGCCTGCACTCTCCACTGAGGTGTTTGTCTTTAGAGTCACTCCGGGAGCTCGTGGACAATCCACTGGAGGAACAATGCTCCGGACCAGATCCTTCCAGCTGGGGAAGGATCCGGTAACCTTAGTTTTAAGCCTAAAGCTGATTTAAAGCCTTGGTAATAGAAGGCTCCTTTTGGATTTCAGCTCACTAGAAGCGAACAGTGCGACCTGACGAAGAGGAGCGTGGAAACAAAGCGAGTTGTTTCTGCCTGCCACTAAAGTCTGTGGATTTAGACACTTCTCTGTCCCAAGAGATGAACACAGTTCCTTACGTTTGGAGGGTGAAGCTTCTCACCCTTTTTGAAGAAGGGACTTCCTGATACCGCCCTGGAAAAATCCACAGACCATCCAGTGGTGTGTTTCTGAGAGACAGAACAAAGAGAAGCATTTGCAACAAGTAAGAACCAGACTAAATATTGAATGTTTGTTACTTCCCCTCCCACACACACACACTTATTTCCTTATCTGCAGGAGTGTAAATTTGTTGGTTCTTTTATCTACATCATGGACTGCTGTCCTTTGAACCACAAATAAAATGTGTGTGTGAATAATATTTCTCTGTGTCAGTTGCTACCAAAAGCTGTGAAGAATTATATTCCTTCCCTGGGACAATCTCTACAGTATTATTTTGAAAAACTGTGCAGGAGCTTGAGGCAGACACAGAGTAGTTCAAATAATTGATAAACAACTTCAGGCTTTCAAACTTACGCTACATTTTTCTATTGCGACTGGGTTTTTCCTCAAGTGATCACAAGAAATTTGCCTGTCAGAATCTTGTTTCTGCTGTTAATCAATTTATTTTTTCCTCATGAAGAAACAAGAGAAGCAATAACCGCCCTTTTTAGGTGTCCTGACATTTTTTTTTTTTTTTGACATTTGCTGCCCTGTGAAAACATGGCCAGCACATCTGCACAAACTGGACCAGATTATGAAAAGGAATTAAAAACCCACAAAGCTAGAGAATTTACCAGAAAGCAGGTGGCCTTCCTCACCCCAGGGAAGATGGAGAAATGACCATTTCTCCCATCGCTTCCCCCGGGCAGACACAGCAGCCCCTTATCAGGAGCATTCCAGCTGCCCTGTTTGTCACAGAAACCGGCCAGAGCGGGAGCGCACTCGTGGCCGAGGGAGTGATTCAGTGGTGATGGGGAAAGGCAGGTGGAGCAGGTAAGTCACCTCTAGACAGGAAGGTATAAAAGATACTTGAATTACAGCGGCAGAGCCACTTGTTCACAGGGAGCTGTTAGAGGTGACTTGTCCTGCCAGACCTACCGTGCTTGGAAACGACTCGGGAAGCTACCAGGGAGCTTGAACAGCAGAAGGCGGCTTATAAATAGAAAAGACCCTGAGCCTAAGACTATCCTCTGGAGAGAAGACTCTTCAGGGGTAGAAATCAAGAGCCCAGAACATGCTTTTCTCCTCCTAAACCACACTCTGAACAGGTATTTATAGACTTTAATCTGCTCTACACCTCTGAACTGCCGTGTTTCAGCTGCTCTGAGCTAGAGACATCACAAGGGTATCGCAGAGCAGCATCGGCCACTGTCTTAACTGCGTGTTCTCTTTTGTCTGGTTTTATGGCGTGGAAAGAAGTTTTCTAGAACTTGTTGGGAATTACGAAGTACTTAACAACTTAGTTTTAAATCAGTTTACGTGGCTGTCCTGAGTGGTTTAGCTGTTTACTGTTGTTCCCACAGTTTCTGGAAAGCCCAGGTAAACAGCTGGGGAGGTGAGGTAAATAGCTGCAGGGTGTGAGGAAACGCAGTGTGGCCAGGGAGGGCTGAACAATTGAAGATATATTGTCTTGTCTTTAGAAAAAGTACCAAACGTGATTGTGTAGTGCAAAAAAAAAGAAAAAAGAAAAACCAACAGAAAAACAAGTGAAGCCCCCGAACCCCAATTAATTCTCCTGAGATTCCGCACTGCAGGTCTTCACTGGGTCTCTCCAGCTCTAGCGAACTGCTCTCATTTGCTAGTACAGCCCAGGAGAAATCTTGGTCCCTGCTTTTGCTGCAATTTAATTTTCCCAATTTAATTTTATTTTAACTAACCCAATTTAATTTTCTGAGCATCAGCACTATGGCAAACAAAAGCTCCAAGAAGCAGGCACAGCCAACCTGTCCAGTGGGGCACAGCGTGAATTCAAACTGCCCGTCCCATGCCTCGGCTCTGTGCCCTGCTCCGGTTTAAATTCACTACCTGCATCCTGCAAGGGGCCACATAACACTTATAAAAATAAGTAGACTCTAAATTTATTAAAACTCACAAGTGTCTAGAGCATCAAATCATCTTTAGCAAAGGGGAAACGTGGGCAAAAGTTTGCGTCTTCATTTAAAAGCAACCGTTGTGAGTAAACATCCTCCGGTTTGCCGTCAGGATGTGCTGCAGCTCTAGCTGTCACATTACCATCGAGTACAAATGCCAACAGAACAGCTTTTCCACATCACTTAGGAAATTAGAGCTTGCATAAGCCAAGGCTCTCTCTTTCCGAGGTACCTTCTGCCACTGGTTTTGCTGCTCATAATTTCTGACAAACGCTCCAAGCTGAGGGACTGCAAAGAATTGGGCGTGGAGTTCTGCAAAACGGAAGATTTAGTGGGAAAAAAAAACACCCCACAAACAACAAACCAGGGGTTTCCCTCATCTCTGTGCCAACTTGGGCTTGGATTTGTAATTCATCAGCAGCTGCCAGATTGAGCTAAAACATGTGTGGTGAGCTGCAGCCAGCAAAAATTACATTAAAAAACATTGCAACTTGCTGAAAAGTGCAGATAGTCGGTGACTGACAGTTTAACAAGAGGAGAGGCTTCATAAAAATGTCTTCGTTTAGAATAAGAAAAAGAAGGGAGGTTCTTCGAGCTGGTTTCTCTCTGCGATGGGAGAGGGGTGAATACTGCAGTCGGGGATAAAGCAGACTTTTCTGCACACTGTAAGGAAGACCTGGTCTGCCTGCCGCTCTAAATGAGCCTCCTGTGCCGGGACGTGGAGTCCCTGGCCCATGCTGGTGAGCCACTGCTGGATCGAGGGAGACCTGTAATTACAGCGCCAATCTGAGCGGGGCCGGTTTGTCATCGGCAGATCTCCCCACACGAGGAATCAGGCCTGGCCAGTTCAGTGACACAGCCTCGAAAAATGTTCCTCGGGCACCACACAGCACCAGGGCTGTTGCCAGGCATTTCCTCCAGCTCCTCACTTGCTTTCGGGTAAAAACGCTCAATAGCTGGGAAGTCACGTATCAGAGGCACACGAAGCTGCACACCTAGCCTGGGGTAACTGGGATTCAAGGTCACGCTCCAGCCTTCCCAGCAACTTCAGTGGGCTGTAAACCAGTTTGCTGGAACTGGTGCATCCGCCTTTCAGCTCAAGGCTGCTGCTTGCGCCCCAGCAGAGCGGAGGGCTGGGGCCACGCTGGCACTCCCACGGGGCTGAGGACAGGGAAGAACTCTGTTTCCCCAGGGGAAACCAGAGCAATGAGGAAACAGTGGAAAATTCCCCCTGCTCTGGCACCAGGGCCACTTCCTCCAACACCGCCTTTCTTGCTGTGTCACAGTGACAAGACAGCAATGCTTCTTTTGCTGCTTGGGGCCGAGCACGGCACAAGCTTTGCAAGATAAGGGTTTCCTCACCTCCCCTGGATCCTCCGGAGCCCTGAGGGAGCTCAGATCCCACCGTGCATAGCCCGAAGCAGGCAGCATTGCGAGGTGGTCCCTCGCTTGCCTGCTCGGCAGCGTGCAGAACCGTGAGTGAAGGCACAAAGCTCTGTCTGAGCATGCAGAGATTCACCCCACGGCTTCCTCCACAACTGAACAGTGTTATCTGTCTCTTAGGCCTTGCTCATGCTGCCACCACATATCTGAGACTAATAGACTGCCATAGCGAGGTCCCTACTTGACCTCATGGAGTCTTCCGCTCTCCTCCCTGCTCAGGTGTCGGGGAGCACCAGCTGGGGTAGGTTTTTGTTGTCTTTTTTCTGCCCAGAGGGAGGCATGTATGGGAAAGACTGCACCCATCTATAATGGCGTGGTGGTTCTGGTGGAAAGGCTTTGGCTGGATGGTGGATCTCCGCTGGTTGCTTACTGCTTTGCAGGATGTTTAACTTCACCTTCGGTGTGCAGCTTCAAACAGGCCACCTGTGTCCCTCTCACCTCTAGCAGGGATCTGGTCCAGGCTCAGGAGGCAGCAGAAGTCATGAACTTGCTCTTTGTTCCTTTTAAGGGGTTAAATACAGGTCTGGTGATGGGTGTCTTCACATTGTTTAAAATGAAGGCTGTGGTTTTCTTCTCTTCTAGAGTCTCCCAGGGCTCTGTTTATTTCCCGGGGCTCCGTCATGTCGTGCTTCACACAGCTCTGGCACTCCAACACGCCAGACTCTCCCACCAGCCCCGTCCCTGCATCGCCGAGTGAAATCCCCATCCCCATCAGCCCCATTGTTGTCGCCTCCCCAGGAGATGGCAAGAGGAAGGCAAGGTCTCCAACCGACAAGCCAGGCTCTCCGAACCCGTCGTCTCCAAAGCCAGCCTCCCCTGTAGAATGTTCCATTTGCTTCAACACCTACGACAACACCTTCAAGACACCCAAGCTGCTCCAGTGCTCCCATGTTTTCTGCCTGGAGTGCGTGGCCCGCCTGAGCACAGGGCTGCCCCCAAACCAACCAGAAGACCAGCTCCCCTGCCCCTTCTGCAGGCAGCTGACCAACATCCCCCTGGAAGGTGCTCCTGCACTCAAGACCAGCAAGGAGCTCCTTGCCACGCTGCCTCCGGAACTCCAGCAGGAGAAGGTGCTCTGGATGGAAGGGACCAAGCTCTGCTGCCGTCAGTCATCTGAGGATCCCGAGAATCCAGACTCGTGTATCTCCATTGACGTCGCCATGAGCAAGCCAGAGAGCCCGGAGGCCCCCCCAGCAGGACTAGCTGGGAGGCTGTCCCGCTGCGATATGTGCGATGACTGGAAACGCATCCTGCTCCTCTCTGCATTGATCATCATCATCTTCTGCATCATTCTGTGGCCAGTCCAGTGTGCCCTGAAGACAGGAAACCTCCGCTGCTTCACAAGGACCGTTGCGATGAGCAGGCCAGAGTATCTTTCCCCTAAACACACCACAGAGGCACCTCCTGTGACACAAACCCCTTTCCAGTAGCAGCCCCTCGCTCCTGTCCAGCCAGGCTGTTGGCTCCCTCCCCACGGCGTATGGGGGAGGCAGAAGCGGGGCCCCCTGCCCTGATGGCATTCCATGGGTTGCTGGCAGACCCCATGGCCCCCTGCCCACACTCCTCCCATGTGTTCCCACTCGGACACACACACCCACCTCCAGCAGCTCTGCTGAGACTCTTGCCTGCCAAGCTGTTCCCAGCCCAGGGATGCTCCGAGGAGCTGCCTCAGCATCCTGCTGCCAGACTCTCCATGGAAACCAGAGCTCTGCAAGCAACAGGCAGGTTTCTAGGGCTGTTTGCCTGCAGTGGCACAGGGCCATGTGCCCTCTGCGCTGGGCACCAGGTGACAGCAGGCACAGCTCCCCCAACTCCCTCAGGGAATAAAGGGCTATTTTTGCAAACTGAAGGATCCTCATGATTATTCCTAAGAGGAGCTGGGATTGGGAGGGTAAAGATACATCCAAGTCGTTTAAGCAGATGAAAATGATCCTTTTTGCACACACTTGGAACGGTTCCGTGGCGCTTTCCAGTGTCGGAGGTGTCGGTGCTGCCTCCTGCTGACAAAACAGGGACCTGGCACTGCTACCCACCTGCCGAGCCCTGTTACCATCCTGAGCAGCTTTCGAACAGAACCGACTAGCCCCTCTACTCGATTTTCCCAAGATGATGCTTAGAAATCACCCGTCCCCACCGGGAAAGCGAGGGGTGAGCTCTGTCAGCACTCTGACGCAGCAGCATCACCCTGACCCTACGGCCACCTTCACTTGTACATCTCACAGGCAAACAATTGGGCAGCTTTACCCTCCTAATCCTAAAACATGTCACTGTTCAGACACAGGCCAGTTGCTGACACTCTTTTCATTTAACGCAGTGATCTTCTGATAGCGATTAGCAAGAGTCTTCATGATGAAGGCAGCTCACAATTCAATGTTTTCTATTCACACATGGATCCAAGACAGTATTGTATGCAAGTGCCACACGTATATGTATTAAATTATGTTTTATACAATGCGAGGTGTCAGTCTGTAGCAATTACTCCCCACTTCCCTTCTTCCTTGCAGCTCTTGATGTTCACTTAGTGCTGAGTCCAGCTGCATTCCTGGATCAGAGCAGCTGCATGGCGGGGGGCACGTCTGTCCCTGGCCCTGTCTTGTACAATCCTGCATGTGTGGGCAGCTTTATCCCCTAAATTCACACTTACCACCCTCTAGGCAGTGGTGTCCCAGGGGCCGCATCCCTCTGCGTTTACCTGATTTGACCTGAAAAAGTGAGAAGCTGCAAAGACTTTTACTTCTTCCCAGCTGGATGAAAGATGCTCCCAGTCTCCCTTTCCAGAAAATTTAATTTGAAATAGAAAAGGCTGAAGCAACAGAAGTAACTCAAGTCTGTTGCTATGCAGAACTTCTGAGGAAAGCTGCTGCACATGCTGTATCTGCGACACCTCCGTTGCTCAGCTGCAGGCTGGTATTATCTGCGCCAGCCACATGTCAGCAGAAACTGCAGGCTCCATAACCGCTTCTGCCGAAGTCACTGGGCTGGACAGGGATGCTCGCTTGTATCATCCTGCCTGTTCCCCCACAGAAAGGGCATCTTCACAGCACCAGTTAATGTGTTCTTGGAAAAAGTGACTCACCAAGACTTAAGGCAGAGAAGGCACTTCCATTCGGGACCAAGCCCAGCAAACAGACACGAGCAGGGATGAAGTGCTTTGTCATTACACCTTTGTCACCATTCGACTCCAACTCATGAGACCTACAGGCAGGGGAGAGGGAAGTAACTTCTTCACCCTCATAAACCCTATTGCTACAGTGGCAAACAGGCCACAGATGTTCTTGCAGCTCCAAGTGTTCCTAGTAATGTCACAGCATCCTCATCCCTTGGCACTTCCCCTTCTCACCCTGTACTTGGAAACACAGGTTGAAGGTTTAGCTAACAGGCAGCTGAACCTCTCACTTGTGCATAGTCAGAAAGAAGATTCAAAGCAAGTGAAAACAGGGCCCTGAACTGTAGCATTTGGTGATGGGAGACATTCAGGATGCCCCATTGTCCAGCCATCAGCCACTTTCCTTAAAAGCAAACTACTTAAAAAGAAAGGAAAAAAACAAGCCTTGAGAATATTCAACATTTATTAAAAGTGCAATAAAAATAAACAGTTCTCCTGTCCCTGTGACGAGGGACCGGGAAGACCAGCCAGGAAATACAGCCAAGGTATGTCATTGCGCTTTTGTCCAAGACCTTCTGCTCAAAGCTTGGAGCTGGCACTTCAGGCACTAACACCCCAACCCTGCAGTTCCAAAGACCTGAGAGGACTTTGACACCAGCCCCATGCAGGCTCTGGAGGTTCAGGCACTGGTGGTGAGTCTGAAGGCTGCCCACAGAGCAGAGTGCACCTTTGCCGCTGATGAATCCTGCAGGAAGGGATTCTTTGGCCTTAGGGCTGGACCGGCAGGAAGCACCAGCAGTCGCAAGTCAAGACTCATCAACAGAGCTGGAATACTCCACTCGGTGACGTGCTCATCTTCATGGCACTGGTCAAGTCACAAACACTCCTACAACACCCCTACTCAGCAGACACAACACATGCCTTGACTTATAGTGCGGGGGGGGGGGGGGGGGGGGGGCAGGGGGAGA
>NW_010416789.1:36124-43735 GCF_000710305.1 Buceros rhinoceros silvestris | reverse complement strand
GGGGGGGGGGGGGGGGGGGGGGGTGTGGGAAAAGAGGTCACGCAGCAAGGTAATGGCAGAGCTGCATCAAGCTTAGAGGGGTCCAGCTCAGGTTTGTACCCTCGGCTGTCGCTCGCGAGGGGTGGCTAAAGGCACAGCACACAGTCAAAGCTGCTTTCCTGCTCTTCAGCACCCGTCAGCTAGGTGAGATTTCACAGCTCAACATTCAGATGCAGAGTCAAAGGTGGAGACGCTCACCACTGGCTCTGACCGCTGCTGTGAATCCCCCGTGCAGAGCAGGCTCTCAGGCACACGGTCTGCTGTCCCACAGCAGCAGGGACGGCTCGGGGTGCTTTGGCAGGGTTGCATAGACACCTAGAACCGGTACTGCCAAGAGCAAGCGTGAGAAGAATTGAGAGAGATGCGAGTACCTGGGTCCAGGCAGCACGCTCCGTTTCCCACTGTGATGCAGCACAGTTGCTCCAGGATATAGTCTAAAAACACTTCTAGCTTAGAAATGATCGACCGAATGAGAATATTAAAGTGTACTAACATTTTACTAACGCCCTAAGTGGGCAACCCTGGCAAAGCTCCTAAGCAAATAGTAATTTCTGTTGCTTTTAACAATTTGTGTGTAAAAAATAAGAATCTTAAATTAAAGAAAAAAAACCAAACAACAGAAAAAACTGAGCCCTAATGAATGTCCAGAGGCACTTCCACATAAATACCAGCCTACTGCCACGGGGGAGAACGGGAGAAGATCCTTCTCGTGAATAAGTTAGGTCAAGGCATGCTCGCAGGCGCAGACTGTTTCTTACAGTCAGCTTCTTTCTTCCTTGCCGAATCCAAGGTGCTTGGGGAAGGCAAGACGGGCAAAAAAAAAATTGTCCTCAATCGCAAAATTTGGAGAGGGTGGATGTAAACACTGTAAACCCTGCATTCCAAAACAAGAAGGAAAGAGCGGCATGGTTTATAACGGGGAGAAAAGCGCAGCGATAAGGTCACAGAGACGTTCCCAGCGCGTGGAGCCTCTCCTGCTTGTGTGCACTCACAGCACAGCCTTGCTCCCCGGGTCTGACAGCTCCCTGACACAGCAGCCCGACAACCACACCGCCCCGCTCTCTGGCAGTGCTGGAAACGCGTTCCCCTCTTAAGGGGTCTCATTACGCTCTTTTCCCCCTGTTTTCCCATGTGGCCACAGCCGCATCTCTGGGCTCCACCAGAGCAGAGCTGAGACCTGCAGAAGCCGAGCTGAAGAAGAGCCATGTCAAATGCCATGAAACAGCCCGCGGTGACACCCAGGGGCAGCATTCCTACCTGCACAGCCTCATCACCACTCACCTCCGGCTCCTTTATCGCCCGGTATTGCTCATCCCTGAAACCTTCGGGCTTTTGATGTTGAGGTTCTCGTAGACGGAAGCTGACTCATCATCAACCCTGTCAAGAAACAAAACCTTGTTATTCACAGCCTCACTGCTCAGAATCTTTTCCTACGGGCGGTGACCAGTGGGAAGCAGGTCACAGCCCAGCCAAGCTCCCTTTTTCCCGTCCCAGCCTTGCAGGTAGTGTGGCACACAAGCGAGCTGGGCTGCCACCACCGCCACGGACAGTGTGGTGGCATCACCTCATTCCCAGGCGATAGCCAGCAGCTGGGCGGGTTTTCAGGGAAGGGAGAGGCAGGCTGCCAAGGGGTAAACCCTGGGGGCTTTGCTCGAGCTGTTCTCTAGCCTGCTGCAGAAGCTCTCAGCCCTGGCAGAGACACACAGCTTACACAGATGGGGTCCGTGGTGAAGGGGGCTGCCCTTTGGCTCTGCCTTTTTCCATGGGGGAGTAGCCGATGTTCAAGTAGTCTCGCTCTTTCCTCTTGTTCCTCTGAAAGACAAAGCAAAGACAATAAAACCTCACTCAAAGCAGATATAGAAGCGAGCCGTACAAGGTCCCGCAGCAGAGCAGCGGATGGGGGTTTATTCCCACACGCTCAGGACAGTGTTTGAGTGCTGGGGAGAAGGCGGGAGTGGAAGCGGTGCTTGGTGGGGGTCAAGGTCTGCCCTTGCTTTTTCAACCGTGTGGAATGGGCCTCACCTGTTCTTCCTCCAGCCTCTTCTGCTCAGCCTCGATGTACTGCTGCACAGCCATGTAAACGAACTTGTACTGCGCCTCCGTCTGCACCATGCCCGACCGCTGCCTGCGTACCATCTGGATCGTTTTGGGGATGTCGATATCACAGTCCAAACCTGCTCGGGAGCCAGAAGGTGAGGGTTAGGGAGGGGGAATTAGGTTTGGTCTGCAGCAACTACCTGCAGATCCAGACTTAACACCCTTGCATGGTTTATGAAGTAGATGAAGGGTTCACCTGCCTCAAGGCTCCCAGACAGACCCAGAGATAACATGGAGAGGTTCCAGCACAGATAAGGGCGAGAGCCTTTCTACACACAAGAGTTTGTGCGACTTATTTCTAAAAGGGCTACTGGAGTTACACCCTTACTGAACCAGTTTTCCCTCACCCTGCCCTCAGTAAAAGAGGGTTGTCCAGGAGATCTTGACATCCTGGCCTCACTGGTGCCACCGAGAAGACTCTCCCGTGCTGTGCTGCTGAAAGCATCTCCCTCACTAGAGGGCTGTCCATGCACACACCCATTTGGAGGGGGTTCACATCTCCTTACGATCGAGCTCCATTCCTTGGCCCACAGAGAAACGGGGAACTGGACAGAGTGCAAAAGCTCTTCTCACCCTCCACTCAGGCTATGCCTATGCCCAGTGTTTCTCAGACAAGAAAACACCGCTTGGAGATCGTGTACCCACTGCTTGCACCGCAGCAGCGTTATCCCATAACTGGTCAGAGCAAGGCCAGCGAAGAAAGTCATGAGCCCGACAGGGAGACATACCTTGCCTGTGAATAATATCCACCAGAATATCTATCACTATGATGGTGCCTGTGCGTCCTATTCCAGCACTGGAAAGAGAAAAGAAAAAAAAAAAATCATTGCGGGAAGCAGCATTCCCCACAGTTAGTCAGCTCAGCTGCCGCACTCCTTTGCGCTCTGGGGCCACCCGGGGCAGATCTGGCACGGCCGCAGGTGTAACCAAAAAGAGGACACTTATTACCCATCCCCACTGCAGCACCCTGCTGATGCCCGCTGCTCTGTACCTGCAGTGCACTATGATCGGCCCCGTGTCTGGAATGCTTCGCTGTGCCCGATTCACTTGGTCCAGAAAGCTCAGAACCCCTCCTGGTTCGTTGGGCACCCCGTGGTCTGGCCAGCTAAAATACTGATAGTGCTTCACCAGCCTCGGGCGCTCGTCCTGCAGGGAGCAGAGACCCACCACGTAGTCAGAAACCCCCTCCCCTACCAGGACGCTCCTTCCTTTCTTTTTACCAAAGCAAGGGCGAAGTGGCCCAAACTTAAGCACTGGCACCATTAAGTTAAAAAAAAAAAAAAAGAAAAAAAAAAGAAAAAAACCCCAAACAACCAGAAAAACCACAGCTCCCTCCCCGGGGTTCCCACCCCAGCCCATTCCCAGCACAGCAGGCAGACAGCAGCAGAGGACTCACCCTGTCGATCCGCAGGATCTCCAGCTCCCGAAGGAAGTAGCCCTGGGCCTCACGCTCGCTCACATTTCGCACGGAGATGCACCCGTATTCCTTGGTGCCACCCTTGTCTGGCCAGTAACGGAAGCACTTGTTCTGTGGTGGCACGGGACGGCGTTAGTCGAGAGCGAGGGGCATGAGGACGAGCTCCCAACGCCTTGCTCAGAGGGTGCAGCCCCAGTGCGGAGGTGTAAAGGATAGCCACGCACACAGAGCGTTTCCTCTGAACCGGGGGTGTACTGGAAAGGGCCGATCCCCCATGAAGGACGTGAGCCCTCGGGGAATCTCCCTCCTCAGCTAGCTCCAGCCTCAGGCAGGCATTGCTTTGCCAAAGGCATTGCCTTGAAACAGCACCTGAGCTGCTGGCCTGGTCATTGCCCAGCTCCTGAGCCAACCCTCCATCCCCAGGGGCTACCCAGCCTGCCTGTACCCTCCTGTCCCCCCGCCCAGCCCCTCAGTGCTACAGGGACTTTGCCAATGCAAAAGAAGTGGATTTATCATTATCTCACCCCTGCCTCCCCACCTCTCCTAAGCAAAACTGCTAGTGCCAGTCATCATTAGCTCCTCTCTTTACTAGGGAAAGCTGTTCTGGTACATGGCTCTGCATGGAATTTTGCTGGATTCCTTGGCCCCTACCAATCACCCTTAGGGACACGCATGCAGGGGACACACAGATTGGTTGTATGTCCCTCACGCAGCTTGAAACACCACCCACACCTGCTGCTTCCCAGCCTGCTGCATCAAGCACGATGCTTCCTCTCTCTCTGCCACCTGCAATTTCCCAGAGCCCTGAAGCAAGTCATACGAGGGACACCCCGTTAATATTTATGGGGCTGGGGAGAGTGGCTGCTTCCTTTCACGAAGGAGAGCCAAAGCAATATTACAAGACAGAGGAGAAACGAAATGAAAGCGAGCCAGAGACGACTAAACACTGTTAGTACCAGCAGCAGGTAACTTGGGGACAGCACCCTGCAAATACTCACCCTGCCCCGCTCCACCTCCTTGGTTGTCATGACAATGACGTGGCTGTTCTCTTGATACACCATGGCCCAGAAGTCGTTCACTGTTGTCTGCAGGCAGCCCTGGGTGGCTATATAGATCTTGCAGTGCTCTGAGTTCCGGCCGTCTTCAGGGATGCTCTGGGAAGCAAAGGAGAGAGGAACAAAAAAAGCCAACGATGCCCGAGTGAAGACTTGAGAATTGCTTTGGTGCACCTTTAGCAGCAGATCAGCACACCCCGCCACGCAGGACTTCCGAGCTGGTTGATCTTCCTCTGCTCATCAGACTTGCAGACACCAAGTGCTCTCATCACCAGCTCTAACAGAGCTGACAATAAAACGGTCTCCAGGGACCTTTATGCTGCTGTAACGCATGTTACTGAGCAACAGGCTCTTGCTGGCAGGCAGCTGCAGAAGTTGCAGGTGGACAGGGCTGGAACAAAGCCACCTTGAAGGTGTCCCAAAGGCCGGTGCTTAAGTGCCAGAGCAGTCTTTGCTGGAAATACAGCTTCAAGTAGCTCTCAGCTTACAGATGACAGTTATAATTTGACCTCAGAGATAATGTTCAATGACAGAGAGTCTGGGTCAGTCCCGTAGGACCTCCTGACGAGGAAGGAAAGGAGGGGATTGAGAGAAACCCTTAGATAGGGACAAACAGGACATGGCAGAATGAGTTCCCTTGAGATACAGTAGAAAACTTGAGTGTTTGGCCTGGACCCAGTAAAAGATACTGGTCCTGGCAGGCCATTCCCTCAAGACTTACACCATTACTGCAGTTATGCACCAGAAACACAGCACTGGGCTGAAGACAACCCTCACATAGCGTCTTCCCTTCCCCAAGTACCTTGATATAGTTGGCATTGATGTAGTCTGACCCAGGGA
This sequence comes from Buceros rhinoceros silvestris, assembly GCF_000710305.1. NCBI lineage: Eukaryota > Metazoa > Chordata > Aves > Bucerotiformes > Bucerotidae > Buceros > Buceros rhinoceros. The sequence continues at coordinate 38,287 of NW_010416789.1, read as the reverse complement.
TGCTCTCATCTACGTCTCGGAGTGCCACCCGTGTGGTATCAACTGAAGGAGAAGAGAGTCCAGCGTGAACACAGGAGTCTCACACACAGGAACGTGGACAGGCTCTGCTGTAAGGCCACCACAGGGACTCCCAGCAAGGCTCTATGAACTCACATGGGTAACTACTGCAAAAGAGGGTGTAGAATGCTCTCCTCATGACACTTAGCAGTACTCCACACTACCTGGCTCACGGCTATGTTGCCATTCTAGTAACTTGGCAGCGTTGCAGACTAACCCAAGCTCAAGTTTTCTGGCAGTTCCTTCAGAGGCTCTAGCTCTGGCTCCACGTGACCCACTTCCCACAGAAACGGGAAGGACCAGGTTAGACAGGGGATGGAGAACACCATGAACTAGCTGGAGCACTCTACGAGGACAGTGTACATCTCTTCCCAACCCAGCCAGGGTCAGAAAGCTCTGCAGGGTGAATCAACCCCTTCTCCTTACAGGGAAGGATGTTCTTATAGCGATTCTTAGCCTTGTTCTCTGGTCGCTGTCCCTCCTTCCTGGGGTAGAGGAGCTTGCACTCTTGCTGCTGCAGCATCTGTGGAGCAGAGCACAGAAGAACAGACTGGTTTGGGCAGACGAGGGTTGTCAGAGACAAAGGAAGGGCGCTTTCGAGTAGTTGCTTGGCTTCCTAAAGCTGAGGAGAGGGGAGGGAGTGCTGGCAGAAAGGGAAAGGGAGCCAAGAACCAGCTTGGAGAGAGAGTTTATGGGGGAGAAGGCACAAATCCCCGCAGAGAACAAAAGGCACGTGGTTCTAGGATGAGGAAGGAGAAACTGCCTCGGACGGGGGAAAAAAGCAATGAAAATAACACCAGGAAGTAACTCAGTTAAACATGGAAAGCAGGGAAAGGAGAAACAGCGTTGAGAAGAGGTCCTCTGTGCCGGCAAACCACGAAACTCCCATGCAAACCCCCAGGTGAAAGTGGGACAGAGCACGGGAGCATCCTGTACCTCAAACTCTTCCCAGAACCCTTGCTTGGCCTTCTCGCTGTGATCTGCCATTTTGTTCAGCTCCTTCACTCTGTTCTCGATGTTGGCTGCATTGATGCGCGTGGCATTGAACGGCTGGAAGACAGATGAAGGCAGGATAGAAATGACTTCGAGTAACAGCAAGACAGATAACTGTCCCCTTGAGAAAAACAGTTCCCAAATCCCTGCGGGTATTGGCAGGAGTTGGGTCCAGTCCTGAGGCCCTGAGTGCCAGGCCAGGGACCTCTCTGGCTAGTGTGAGCCTGGACGAGCGTGACAAGTAGCCAGCAGGATGTTCTAGGGGCACAAAGCTCCCAATAAGCAGGGGCAGATCTGCACACTCACTCCCCCAGGAGTTTGGGCAAGCCCAGAACCAACAAGTACGTGCCAGAGCAGCTCCTACCTGCTTCAGATGAACCACAGCTCCGGATTTCTCCACCATAGGGTTTTTCTTATAGTGCTCCACCAGGTCTGTGAGTGTGTCAAACCTCTCTCCTCCCCCCACATCATACTTCCCGTCTGGCTGCAGGGGAGAATGACAAACCCACAGTGAGACTCGACTGCACGGCTCCTGGCAGGTCACCCTGTCGCAGGGTGGGCAGGGACAGGCATTTCCCACCTGGTAGTGGATCATCACGTGGGTCACGTGTGGTTTGCGGTCCCCAGTCTCCATCTTATCCTCATTTGTCAGCACCGACAGCACAAAGTCACCTGGTTTGCTCTGGCTCTCTCGCACCAGAAAGCTGCCTGGTTTCCCCTTCTCTGTCAGAAGCTTCTCTGCCTCCCTGCCAGTGAGGTGCCCATGGTACCACCTGGGGAGCAGCAACGGAGAGCAGGGTCAGCTCAAAAACGTGCAGAGCACTGCCTTTGAAGGAGAGCTACACTCACTGCTGGGGATGGCGTTCACGGGAAACCCGTTTCTAGGCTCCCAGTCTGACTGCTCGACCCACTGGCACGGCACCAGCCTGACTTCTTTTAGTAGCAGTCCCCAGTGACTTTCCTCCAACACTTTGCAATGTCCTATCAATCCCTTTGCCAGCGGCTGGCAGCATCAGGACTTTGCTCAATCCTCCAGCCGAATGTGAAACGGCACCAGTACGTTAAACTGCCACGCGATGCACGACAAGCGCTGTCATCTCGGGATCGGGCTGT
>NW_010416789.1:26117-36041 GCF_000710305.1 Buceros rhinoceros silvestris | reverse complement strand
CGCTGACAACTCTTCCTCGAAGGTGGCTACGCTTTCCTTTATTTTTTAATATGGAAGAACAGCTCTCGGCAAACCCACTGTGCGCAGGAGGCTTTTCCCCCTCCAGCCCTGCCTGCAGCTGCGTCTCTGCCTGGTGGTGACAACAACGTGCCGAGGTTTGTGCTCGGCTCTTCCCAAGCCTCACTGTGTGGGCAGGAGCTGCTGCATGTCTCCGTCTGAGTACCCCTGGCACGCACGTGCCCTGGTTTCTCCATCTCATCTCTCATAGTCCCTTCTCTAGGGAGAAGTCCCTGCAGTCCTGGGGCAATGCAGGCTATCTTTGAACTCGGTCCACAATGCCTTGGGGTCAGGCACCCAACTACCTGTCTGTTCCTGGGCTCAGACTCAAACGGGAGTGCAACTGCGCTAGCTCCGAGCTCAGCAAGGCAGCGTGGCTCACAGACCCACAGAGCAGCTAGCCAGGGCATGGCTCATGGGCTAGCACTCTGCTACAGCCCTCCATAGATACCACCAACACTTCGGAGTGGAGCAGAGGCTTTTTGCCTCGGAGCCTTCCATCCCTACGCTCCATCAATGCTTGGCGGTGGCTCTGGGCACACGCCACAGGTCCCACTTTGAAGACACTGGCTCCTAGCCTGCCAGTCGAGCTGCCAGAAATTCAGAGAGGCTCAAAATAACCTCCTGGGGCGATGCAATGGCATCACGTCATGTCTCAGCAGATTCGTCCCAGAGGATGAAGTCTATGGGACAGCAGTCAGTGATCCTAGGCCTTTGGAGTCCCGACTCGGCATGCTGCAAAGGCAACCATTTCAAGGCAGACCGGGAGGACCTCTGAAGAGCAGGACTCCTTCCCTGAAGGCTTGAGAAGGATCACAGGGCTGCACAAGTCGTACTGCTGTAGAGGGCAGAAAGCCCACCTCTGGTGAAGCACCTTGGAGCCTGCTTACAGCACTGCTTGGAAATGCTGCTACCCCGCCACGTTCCGCTATATCCTGATGCCATCGTCGTTTCATATATTTAGAGGACTTGGACCCTTTCCCCTCCCTTCTCCCTGATGCCACCAGATGTGTGGTCTGCAGCAGAAATCTTTATGGAGCTCCCTTGCCAAGCCAGAATTTCTTTGGCCGGAGAAGAGGGGGAAACCCAGCTGAAGAGGGGCTTTCCATATTTCCAGTGCTTCTGCTAACATGAGCGGCTGCCCAGCTGCTTTTCACACTGTCATCTGGAACAAGCAGAGAAACCTCCCTGGCAACAAGGGAGCACATGAGCTGCAGGGACTTCCCAGCGCCTGGGTCCCGTCGGCTCACATGACGGCGTGGAGGGCAGCGCCTCTGCTCCATTTCAGGAACCGAGACTAGTCACAGCTTCGTCTTTACCCCGGCTGCTAAAGTTAGATTAATTAGGGGCCTGCTTTGGCATCGCCAGCTGCCCGACTGCACGTTCCCCTTTCCAACCCACCGTCTCAGCCACTGCATGTGACATCAGGGAAACCGAGGGGGAGGAAAAGGAAAAGAGGGGTCACTGGAGTGTCATGGACAAAGGGGAGGAAAGAAGGTCGCTAACTGGCTGGGGAAAACACCCTGGAGTAGCCCAAGGCGAGCTGCGAGTCAGGCACCCCCCGCCAGACAACAGTGTGTTGCTACTAGGATGAAGAGTGGTTAGAGACTGAGACGGGGTGAGGAAGACTTTGTGCAGGGCAGTTCTACCAGCCATCTGCAGGCAGACAACCCACTCGCGAGTGTTTTTTATTGTTTCTGTTAAAACTGAAGCTGATGCCTCCTGGGACACCCCTCTGCAGAGGGACTCCAACTGCTCACCTTGGACTGGGCTTGGAGCAACCTGCTCTTGTGGAACGTGTCCCTGCTCACTGCAGGGGGGGTTGGACTGGATGAGATTTAAAGAGCCCTTCCAGCCCAAACCATTCTCCGATTCTACAATTCTCCGTTCCCAGTTGCCTAAAAGCTAGAGAAAGGCTCTTAGCACACGTGGACACCAGACCTTGGCCAGTGTTTCCTAGCAAGCTTCTGGTCCTGTCTGCACACAGAGCCCTGGGGAACCGTATCCCAGAGTCGTGCTGCTTTTGCATCACAACAGCTAAATCACCCCCCACCACACACACTCTGTTTCGGGCTCCTCTCCAACACAGGACAGGTGCTGTTGCCCAGTCTGAGCCATCTGGGAAGACAGCGTCACCACCACTGGGAGAGGTGTTGGGGAGCGTGGCTTACCTCTCCGAGGTGGGGTCCTGGCAGTTGAGGGGGTACTTCAGCTCGATGACGTTGCTGTTCTTCTCCCGCAGCAGCCCCTGCTGCTCGGTGTAGTATTGCACCAGCTCCGCAAGGGTGGCAAACTTCTCACCTCCGTACAGGTCATAGTAATCTCCCGTGTTCTGGATCTTAATGTGTGTCACCTCATCGTTTCTTCTGAGGAGCAAAGGCAAACCAGACTGTGAGCATGAGAGAATGGAAACCCAGCCCTGGCCTTCAGAGTCCAGCTGCCTCCTGAACACCACCCGCCTCTTCTAGCTGCACCACGTGCTCTCTGTCCACTCAATGCCACACTTCTACAGCAGGAGGAGGGATGGATGCTCCTTGGCCAAGGTTCCTCAGCCAAGAGCTGACTCTGTTCCTCGCCAGCTCCCAGCCTGCCCTACTTCCCAATCTCACGCAAAGGAGGTGAATAATTCCTCTTCTGCCATCACTCCCATTTCCTATTCTATTTACCCTCTCAGCTGGGTGAGGCTCTGACCTCACTCTGGTTTACACTGAGCAGTTTTCTATGCACAGGGGTACTCACTATCACCAAATTATTTTTTTAAAAAGGAAAAGAAACCCCACCCAAACTAATACACTGCCTGATATTTGCAAACCCTGTAAACTGTACTGAAAGGGTTAATGCTTTCCCCTCTCCAGTGGTGCTCAAGGGAACATAGCTGGATGCCTTTATCAGCCTGTTCCAAGAGCCTCCTCAGCCCAGCAAAGCCCAGTGTCTTTCCTAGGAAGGCCACGCTGCCCTCTGAGAGGCGGGTTAACTGCATTTTAAACGCACTTAGCAGCAAGCCCCCCCGCCAACCCCCGCGCTGCAAAGACATGGCTGGAAGCCCGTTGCTCGATGGATGAGCCGAGTCAGAGAGAGATTTGTAAATTTGGGCAAATTTCTTGTCCTTTACCATGCTGAGCTGCTCCGAGCCTCTCTCAATTTGTTGCCAAAGCAACGACGAGAGTGAGATGCAGGAGACTCAAGGTGGTGTAAGCAGGTCGGACAGAAAAGCCACTTTGCAGAGCAGGGAATTAGAAAAGCGACAGTGGTCTGTGCACAAGGTACGATGGAAGGAAGAACCATGGCAGGGGCTCTGAGTCGCAGTACTCCCCGTGTTTCTGCTGCCTCCCTGCAGCAGGGCACAGCCCCCGTAGCAATACAAGCAAAGACAAGATATCCAGGTGGTCTTCAATATCTAGCCCCGGCACCGCAAAATCATCTCCTGGGTGGTTTTCCTGGGCTGTAGGTACTGTCTGCCTCAGAGTTTGGATCCTTAACAGCTGTGCTACAACCTGCCCACCAGGTCTTGGACCAGCCATCTGTACACCGGACACTGATGAGTGGCACTGCGGGGTGTTTAGAGAGACACGGCTAAGTCTTCCTGGTGTGTCTGGAGAGCATAGCTCCGCCCTGGCCCGCCACACCCACGCCAGCTGTCCTGTGGGCCCAGACTTCAAACGTGCGGGGTGTTTAGAGAGACCCGGCTAAGTCTTCCTGGTGTGTCTGGAGAGCATACCCCCGCCCGGGCCCGCCACACCAACGCCAGCTGTCCTGTGGGCACAGACTTCAAAGTTTGGCACTATTTGCATCTAGGGTATGAGCACAACTCACTAGATGGACATGAAAACTGGCTACGAACTCGAGATCCCAGCCAGCGCTCCGATGACAATGCCTCTGCTCCGAGCGGAGCTGGCACACGAAGCGCTTCTGCCATTCCCACCAGCAGCTGGCCGTGGAGAGCCTTTGTGCGGCACAGAAGGCAGCAAACAAAACTCTGTTTTCACCACTTGGCCTGAGGCTCAAAAGCTCCCTCTTTCCACAGCTCCATCCCCACATCTCAACTCCGTTACAGCCCTACAAAGGCTCCCTTCACAGACCCCCCCCCAAGGCCTTTGAGCGCTGCAGGGAGGAAAAGCAGGGAGATAATCGGGGTCCTTTATCCCATAAGCCCTCAAGGTCATGCTAAACACAGAGGGCATTGATCAATCTGTATTTCCTTCCCATTTTATTCTCTCAAAGCTTGCGTCACCTCGGCAGCTTCAAACTGGGCAGCGCAACTGGACTGCACAGTAGAACATCCATTAAACTGCACCCTCGACACGCTGGCCGGTGAAATAAAGCACAGAGGAGATGCCCAAAGTTCTCAGCTGCTTGTGCTGGAAGACACAGCTACTTCTGATTGCAGCCACACAGCTCTCCTGCAGGGGTGCAGCTCTGTTTAATAGCAGGTGCCAGCTTTTCTGGTGGCTTCAGAGCCAGCATCAGGCAGGTCAGAGTTGCCTCTGTTCCAAGCTCAGCTTCTCTACACTACCTGCACAACTCCTTGGCTAGACATCCAGGAGGGTTTCTTGATCCAAAGTATTCCAGCTTGCAGATCTGGGTCCATACTGCAGCAAGCACCAGCATAGATGCCGCCTGCTTTTCCTCGCATTCAATTGGAAAGGGACTCGCGAAAAGCCCAAACAGTCCCTGTTTTTGTCAGTGAAGGCAAAAGGACCGCTTTAAATGTCAGAAATACCTTCATGTGTTGCGTCCCCCAAAGTCTTTATTGGGCACGTGCTTTTCCTGTCTGTGTCAGATGGAACTTCACAGCATGTGTATGACCCCTCTGACAAGCTGCAAAAAGCAATGAGAAAGCCCCAGAGGCTCTATGGAAAAAACCCCTAAACTTCTCCCCCCGTGTTTAGAAACTTCGCTGTCAACTAAACGAGAGCTTGGGCTCTCGGGGAAAACTCACTGTCCACCAGCACAACAGAGCAACTGATGCTCACGGGCAATTTCAGAGACTCGGCACAAACCATCTGCCAACTGTCTGCCATCAACGGGAGGTTTCACCACGCTCCTCCGCCTTGCCAAGCTTGTGAAAACGCGAGCACTAGTGAACCAGAGGTATCCACCCGTTGGTACTGCATCTCCAACTGAACGACCCGCTTTCAGATACATTCAAGCCACTCAAGAACAAAAGACAGACACTGTTGTCAGAGGAGAACACGCTTCCTTAAGGGAAGGAGGGTCTGGTGACAAAAGCACTTAGCCAAGTGGCCAAGAGCCTTCCCAGAGGCTCTCAAGGTGACTCCGGGCCCACCGTTTGCTTCCTAGCTGTAGCGGGAAGACAGTGCTTCCTTCCTTGGCTGGCCCACCTTGGAAGAAGCAGCATCAGGGCTACCTCTCCCTGGGAATTCATCAAGCAGGCCTGGATTACCACGTGGTAGGTGCTGATCTGATGAGACCCATGGAAAACTGTCTAAGAAAAGAGTCTCTTTCAAGCCCTTTTCAGGTCCAATTTTCTCCCTGTGCTGCAACCGTATTGTCTGCAGGCAGCAGCTCATCCAGTGTGACACCTCTGGTTCCAATCCACTCCTTTCACAGAGGATTTATAGGACATAAAATCCTCCTCAACTGCACGTCTTAATCCATACCCAGAGTGCACCTGCACATGCCTTTGGGGGGGAAAAAAAAGTCCGGTTCCATATAGGAATGCTCAATTGGGAAACCCCTCTGGGAGACCGTAGCCCTAGCAAGAGTTTGTTACCCAGAAGCACTTTGTACTGAAGGAGGAGCAGATCTGTTCCCGTAGAACATGACCCAATTACCAAACTAACCTGGGCTCTGACGGATGGTTCCTATCTGTCTTGGCATGTCCATTACTGCTGTGGCCACGGGCCAAGCACCACTCGGGCAAATTTTCAATACGCCTTTTCCTTTTGTGCAAGTTATTTACCCAGACCGGGCCAAATCGGTAAGAAGCTGTTCACTTTCTTCAGAAGCGATTCTGGACTCTTGGTCTTCCGAAAACATGCTCTGGCAGATCCCGGCAAGCACTGAAGGCTGGAAACACGGGCCATTTCCCTTGTGGCCTCCCATACTTCTCCCTCAACAGCCCTCACTCTCAAAAGGAGGTCTGTTTTGTTAAGAATCATGATGAAAATTTGGAAGACTCGATATCAAAAGCAAATCCAGAACCAGGTCCTTCTAGGAGATGAAACGTGACTCGGCATAGAAGAGGAACACTGGGATTCCCGCAGAGCGCAGCACTGCGGCAACTGCACGGAACAAACCAAGAGGGTTCATGTACAGCCCCAGCGGGTGTTACTACAGCCTTACTCAAAACGATGCTCTGTCATTAGACTTCAGCTGAGGTTGTCAGACCACTCTCCCTGTTGAGGTGCGCCACATACTTGCTAACATACTTTTAGCCTGGAGAAAAGGAGGCTCAGGGGAGACCTTATCACACTCTACAGCTCCCTGAAAGGAGGTTGTAGCAAGGAACGGGGGTCAGTCTGTTCTCTCAGGGAACGAGCAACAAGGTAAGAGGAAACGGCTTCAAGCTGGCTAGGGGAGATTGAGGTTGGATGTGAGGAACAATTTCTTCCCCCTTGGTGTTGTGCAGGTGTGCCCCAGGCTGCCCAGGGCAGTGGTGGAGTCCCCATCCCTGGAGGGGCTTCCCAGACCTTGTGTTGAGGTGGTGCTGAGGGACAGGGGTCAGCGGGGACCTGGCAGCACTGGGGGAATGGGGGGACTTGATATTAAAGGTCTCTTCCAACTAAAACGATTCTGCGATTCTGCGAAATGCCTGAACAATAAGATGAGCCGGTAAATCCAAATTCAGTATCTAGTACCGACGTACCACCAGCACACCAAACAAAGACATCTCAGCAGCAGAGCCCTCTGGGCACTGGGCTACGGCGGGCGTGTCTGATCCCCTGGGTGCAACAAGCTCTTGAACTCATCTGCGGAGATGTCCCAAGAAGGAGCATGTTTCAGAAGAGGAAGGGCTGCTGAAGGAGCTGGGTTTGGCAGATGACAAGCTGACAGAAGTTTGGACTCAGATGAGGATTTTTTGAAGAGTTTTTTTCTAGTATTTTAAGACCAGGACAAACATCATCCATTCATTAACTGTATCACATCCTCTCCAAGTTTGCCTCTTTCTTAAGAGCTGACTAAACAAAGCCCTGTGAAGACTCGCTGCTGTAATGGTAAAGGCTGAAAGAGTGCACAGAGGTAGAGAAAAAAAAAAGAAAGGGAAAGCAGCCACAGAGTTTCACGGAAACCTCATAACTTCTGCAGTATTATTTCCTAGCCTCTCTTCAGGGACACGGATCTGGATACACACCAGCACACGGTCACTTGGTGTGTGGTCTGGTCAGCCAAAACTCCATCGCCGTCTTTTCAGCCCACATCCTCTCTGTAATTAAAAGGAGCTGCATTTCCCCTCACCGGCTTTCCAAAACCCTTGAAGAAGCTAAAGGAGGGTTGAAAGGAGGAGGAAGAGGTTTTGATTGTTTTCCTAAAGCCACTTCTCCTACTGAAACTTCTAGCTTAGGAACTTTTTCCAAGATATCTGTACTGTTTCCTTTGAAAACCTTTTATTTCTCAGAAAGGAAGAAATTACATAGACCTATCCAGGTCAGAGATAAAGAAGAAGAAAAAAAGCTCTGTGAGGATACAGTTCTAGGTGAGAATAACACCACATTGTCCCATCTCTGCGTGCAATGTAACAGAGAAAGCGGAAGAACACAGGGGCAAGACAGACACCCAAGTTTCAGCTTTCACAGCACACAAAGCTACTCGTTCTATACTCTAAGGGTTGCAACTCTAATTCCCCAGAACATTTATGCAGATGTTTAGGGATAGAGATGGCAGCTCTAATTCCCCAGAACATTTATGCAGATGTTTAGGGATAGAGATGGGATCAGCCAGGAAGGAGGAGGGACTTGCAGGTAAAAGTAGCCAGTGAAAGAATTCTTTCTTCACCTTCAATTCGTGATGCCTCAAAGCTCACTGCATCACCTCTAAGCTTGTGTGTCGTGTTTAACGCACTTTCCTGGAAACATGGTATGTGTCATGGCTTTGGTTTACTCAGAACAGTGCGAGCCGGTCAGACTTTCCACTGAGTTTCACTCTGTCAGAGGGTTGTGGTGGCATTGTTCAATACTCAGATATTAAGGTGTGCTGTACTGCTCTGCTCTTAACCGGCATCTCCGCACTGCAGGGCACTCTTCCTGCATTAAGGGCATTAATTAGCTCAATCTTATGGACAAAACAATACTGTTATTAAACATTTAGTGCAACACAATCATAGAATACCACGTTGGAAGCACTGCAGGGCACTCTTCCTGCATTAAGGGCATTAATTAGCTCAATCTTATGGACAAAACAATACTGTTATTAAACATTTAGTGCAACACAATCATAGAATACCACGTTGGAAGGGACCTCCGGGATCATCTGGTCCAACCTTTCTTGGCAAAAGCACCATCTAGACAAAATGGCCCAACACCCTGTCTCAGAAGTGTCCAACGCTGGGGAAAACAACACAGAGGTCTCCCTGCAGCAGGAAGTGGTCCAAAAACCCTCCAATAACCTGACACTCCTTTCCTTCGCCCCCTCTGCTTTCTGCCACAGAGCAAGCAGAACGGGGTAAGGCAATGAGAGCAATAATACAACTGCTCTGGGACTCCACGGCAGACCAAGCTCTCATCCACTCAGCGGGCAGAGCGGGGGCAGCAGACCAGCACAGGGGACCGACCACCCCAGCAGAACCACACGTGGCCTTTGGCTGAGGCACAGGGACAGAGCTATGGGTAGAATACCGTGCGGACTGAGTGCCTGGTGCAAGGCAGGAGCGCAGCGGTGTGGCTGTGGGGGAGCAGTTTACCAGCAGCGCAGCACTCTGCCCTGCTCCGTCGGGGTAATCACGCTGCTCGCTGGGTATCTTTCCCCATCAGGAGGACACTGTTGCATGGCTGTGAGCTGCATCTGCTCGCACGCTGCCTGGCTAAGCAGGTGCTCTCAGCCCTTTGCTTTACAGCCAGACAACACCTTACCTCCCAAAACTACCTGGGGAGACACAAAGCTCCCAAGATAACCCTGTTTTATACATATTCCCTGTTTTATACATATTCTCCTGCTGTCACAGTTTGCTGAAGGCAGCTCTGTGTGACTGAGTTTATTTTCCATTCTAATTAGAAGCACTTCCTGCCTCTCTCATTAACTCACAGATCTCTTCTGATGGTGAGATTACGGGGCAGCCAGTGAAGTCAGCTCCAAACGCTCCCCGCCCAGCTGATGCACGGGAAAAGCTGGACTTTTCCCCTTCCCCTGTGCTGCTCTGTCCGTTCTGCCATTTGCACAAAGTTCCTCTAAACACTGCGTTGGTCAAAGGATTTATAAACTCACTGGAGTTTCCTAAACAAAACCAGGATTGTTTAAATTAAACAGAAGCCACCACAAAAAAGAGGTCTGGGTTACACGTGCCTGCAGAAACCTTTGCTGAGCTATTTCCCTGCAAGGCATCAGCTGGATGGTCCTCACGGAACGTTCATACCTGGAACCCACAACCTGCTCCTTTTACCTCAGGGGCTCATGGGGTCAGTGCCACTCTTTGCCTCTTTAGTTCACCTTCAGAGAGCCCTACCCAGTGCTCCACCGCACCCGGAGGGGCTACATTCACAAGGACCATTTACAAAGCTGCAGCTTTCCACAAGTGCTGCGGTCCCAAAGAACACGAGAGCTCTTTAAAGGTGATGTGCGTGATGCAGTCTGGGAACACACACACTGCGAGGCTGGTCAGGAGGTGCTCCTGGGATCCCTCACACACACACAAAACAAGTCGCTCCCCAAAGCGGCTACAATAAGTTCCTTTGAAATTGGAATGAGATGATT
>NW_010416789.1:18952-26026 GCF_000710305.1 Buceros rhinoceros silvestris | reverse complement strand
TCCTGCTGGGACTGAACATCTTGTTATCTTCCTCTGGCAACAATGGCTCTGGAAACACATGTCACAAGCACAGAGCCAACCCTGGCAGGACACGGGCAACACATAGGGATGAACAAACTGGGGGGAACTAGTGTGTGGTGTTCAGCACAGCCTCTGCAGCGATGGGGAGAGTTCGGTGACACTGACTTCAGGTGGTACCACAGAGAGATCATCTCTGTGCTGCACCTCTCCTCTTGCATTTCTGTTAATTGGAGCAGGGTGTGCTGAAGAGTTCGAGAAACCTTCCTCCACTCCCCGTCTGCTGCCATCCACTTACCTGACAGAGAGAGTGAAATCTCCTGGGTTGCTCTTACTGGGTCGAGCCAGAAAGCTGCCATGGACACCCCTGGTCAGGAGCAGCTTCTCTGCCTCAATTCCGCTGATGTTGGGATGAAACCACCTGCAAAGTGCAGAAGTGACATGTGAAATGGTGATCAGGTTGAGCCTGCCCTGCTTGCCTTCCCCACTGCCCGAGGGGCGGACGCTGCCTTCCTACCTGCGAGGCAGGCACAGACCCCCAGACCCACCCAGCAGCTGAGCCACCTTCCTCCCCACCACATCGCAGAACGGCTTTCGCTCAGAAACCTCCTCTGTTCAGATGTTCCCGTGGAGAAGGAATTCTCGGACACCCATCAAGAGAGGTCTCTTTCCCAAAGGACTCTGTCCTCCTCTCCCTCAGATCAGGCAAAAGCAAGAGCCCTCCCTGAGGACATTTACTGCGTTCCTTTAAGGGTTTCCTGGCATGCTTCGCCACAGAAAAAAGCTCCAATATCAAGGGCACTAAACCTCTTCTTCTCTCCAGCAAGAACACAAGCCTCGTTTACAGTTTGTTGTGAAGAGGGGTTGCTCTGAGCTGGGGAGAAGAAAGGCTCTCCTTTGAGACTGCCGAGGAAGGAAAGGCTCTGGTCCACAATATGCTGCAGCAGCGATGAGTCCTTACGCTACGAGAGGATTTCCTAAGCACTGGCACAAGCACAACGGCACGTGCGTGTTCCGGGATCGCCCCCTTTGCCCAGTCCGCACAAGATAACAAGTCTGCTCCAGCCTCGGCTAAGGCAGCTTTGACTCTTCAAATGCAGCTGAAGGAGCTGCTTTTTGACTCCAATTAGTCGTTGCTCAAGCTGTGGTGCCGCAGCCGCCTTTCCCAAGGGCGCAGAGGAAAAGGAGCCCAACTGCACAAGTGCTGTGTCAAAAGCAAAGGTCTGTGCCTGGGACCAGCGCGTAGCCAGGGACACAGCAGCAAAGGAGACGCTGCTGGAAAGCAACAGCGTGGTTGGCGTATGTGTGTGACAGGTCAGCGTAGAAAAGGGAAAGACAGCTCACCCTTAGGGGAAAAATTTTTTCATCCTATTGTGCGCTATGTTATCGTCATATTTTAAGTGTCATCAAATCATCTACCGACCTCATTTCTGATGCTATCAGCCTTGATCAAGTTTTCTTGATGGAATCACAAGAAGTGGCGCTTCCCCAGGCTTTAACGTGTACTGAATATGCATACTAGACCAATGATGCCCCATGTGGCACCAGTTCTATGGCTCCATTTTTCAGAAGCCACTGAAAATCCACTTTCTAAATGCCAGGCTCTTTTGAGTCACACAAAGAGCACCCCCAAACTGAGAGTCACCCGGTTCTGAAAGTATTGCTCACTTTTAGATCATGCTCCAGCAGACATTTCTGCATGGGACTGCTGTAACACTTTTCACGAGCAAAGAGGAGAAAACAAGCCGCAACCAACACTGCGTGATAAGAAATCGAGCACATGGAGGGTTTCTGGGCAGCACTGCCCCGAACCAAAAGACCCAAAACTGCAACACTTCATTTTCCAAGCAAAGAGAAATGCTCGTTCTCAAGAGGCGCGTCTCTGGAAATACTTAGTAAGCCAGTTTCTTGTACGCAGCTGTCTGTGGGTCAGTTAGAGCTAACACCCTGTCCCCCCGAAGCCTTTGCAAGTTTATCTGGAGTGCTGCAGAGAAGTGCGTAACATAGCGTCTCGCTGAGTGCCTGCGTTAGGAGATACACCCAGAGACTAAACCGACAAACACGAGCACACGCACGCCCATTCGAGTGTGTTTGTCTCCGAGATACACATAGAAAAGGTCAAGAAATATCACCATCTCCTCCACAATTTGGGATTTCCTCCCTCCCGCCACAAGCCAAACAGTTTTGATTAAAGATCCTTGAATTCTGCGGGAGGAGAGGTCTATGAGGGAAGGGCCATGGAAACAGATGGTAAACAGGAATCCCTGCGTTTCCAAGCCGTGTATTCCTGACATCACGAGAGCGACACCCTTTCTCAGACCCTCTGTCTGCAGGGCCGGCGTTAACAGCCGCTAGACTGCTGCTGGCACGGGAGCGAATGCCTCTAATGGAGCTTAATGGAGCTCGGGGACGACGCTAAGCTGCCAAAGGCCGCACGTGACGCTTCCACTGAATGCCTCGTGGCAATAAAACCAGCGCGATACCACTAGGCAGAATATAGGAGGAGAAACCCAAGGAACCATCTCTGGTGAACTGGTGGGATGAGCGCTTTTGTAGACGATCCTGGCCAGTGTGACCAGCAGTCACACTCCTCCAAGGCTGCCCTGACAACAGGAACCGCCACCCCACACACCTCTCCTCGTCCCGCTGTTGCTCATATAAATACGGGTTGTCCTGGGCTGCTGTACCTCGGCTGGAGCCAGACCTGTGTGGTGCTGAGAACACTGGTTGTCAGTGGCAGGGAGAGGGCAGAGCCGCTGGGGCTGTAAATCCTCCAGCACCCGAGGCACCGGGCTCCCACGGGGAAGGAGGCAACAGGAACAAAACGTCCAAACTCCCTTTGAGTGGAAGGATGAGTACTTGGGAAGGGAGGACCAAGGGAGGACCTCTTCCTTTCCTCCGAGGCAGCCGTTGGCCAGAGCTACAAAATTGATTCCCATCAGTCCCTTTTCAGCCTCTTTTTCTCCATGGAAATAGCAGGGGCCGCTGACAAACTGCACGCACTCAAGAGCGGGACAGCACCCTGTAAGGGAAGGAGAATATTGGGGGCAAAACCGGGGGCCTGCCAACTCCAGTGTTGTCATTGTGTCACTGAACAGACACTTAAATGCTAAACGCCCTTTCCCTTAACGACTCCCACTGCTTGGACAGGAACCAATTCATACACAGACAGCTTGTTATTTGTCTTGCAAGGAGCACAAACAATGAGCTGAGAAAACCTTTGGAGCCCTCACAAACAGAAGAGGGAGGACAGGCAATTTCCAAATTCAGCAGCAAGAAGAAAAAAAGGGGGAAAGCCCTCTGCAAGCAGAGGCACCTCTCCTATGGATTTCCAGAACAAAGAAAACCTCCTTGCTCAGCTCATTGGCACTGCCATGTACCGGCCACCTTCCTTTGGTGGAATAAAAAACAACAGCAAAACCAGCCAAAACCGAACGTAGGGCTCTTTGGTCCGTGAAGGTTGCCCCATCCTCCGCAGCGCCCGCCAAGAGCGTAAAGCTCTCTGCTGCTTCATCCTGTGGGTGACGGCACAACTGCCACGGCCCCCGCCCCCCGCAGCCCCCGCCAAGAGCGTAAAGCTCTCTGCTGCTTCATCCTGTGGGTGACGGCACAACTGCCACGGCCACTGCATACCCCAGGGCGATGGTATCAGCACAGCTTGTTTTTCTCCTGACCTGGAGTAAGCTGTACTTGCAGAAACCATCTTCAGAGCTGTTTTTCATTATGGTTTTTACTGGAGTACATTTGTTGGTAAGCAAAACCAACCCACAACAGAGCCGACAAGAAGAAAGCACCAACCCACACATCTCTCATTAAATGGCAATACTAAAACCTGCAAACAGCCTTCGCCAGCCCTGCAGACTGCAAGCCCTGGCTCTGTGTCAGAAGAGCCAGCACCAGCCGCTTGCAGGCGAACCCCGGGCTTCGAGTCAGACCTTCCGGACTCACAGGCTGTGTATAGGAAGAGCTGCAATATTCTGAGAGAGAAAGAAAATAAAGAGGATCCAAACTGGATCCCCAGCATAGGGGGAAAAGAAAAGGCATCGTTTCGATGTCAGTAAATTGTTGTGCAGCAGGTCATCCGGGCAACCGCTCAATTATTGGTGCATTCTGTAGACTGAGTCGCCCTTAAAGACCTCTTTTAAGAGCAAGCGGGTATCTAACAGCTTTCCATCTCTACTGCGACAAGTGAATGCACACTGTCTACTTCAACACTGCTTGCCTGCAGAGAAACCCATTTCTCTTTCAGCATTCGATCCATGTAAAACCAAACTTAAATTAAAAAGCCACCCGCAAGCACCTTCCAGGAACCAAAGCTACGCAAAGAAATTTATTAAATTAAACAGAGAGAAAATGGAGAGACTTGCATGCAGGGCTAAGTCTCCGAGACAGACTAAAAGAAAGGTGGTGCTTGGGCAGCCAGGAGAGATTTTGCCTGGTTGGAGAGGGCTCTGTGTAGGGTTCAGGCCAGGCTGACCAGAGCATGGCACATAGCAGAAAGGTCTGGTAGCCACGAGAACACCAGAAAACCCGTCATGAGAAACCCAGCACGACTGAGGGTGCTGTGGGGGTGTCAGTCAATGACGTGGTGTGTCCACAACACCATTTCCCTGGCAGGGAAGATGCAAGACCCTTCTTTACGCAAACACCACCCCCCAACTCATGCACTACGATGGGCACTTTGACAGCTACAGTCTCTTCCTGACCCTGTGGGTATCAAGGAGATGAAAGCAAGTTATTCCAGACCACCACCTTTTCTTTTTCCCCCTCCCTGACACAGCTCAAAGAAGGTGCAACGCGCATCTTGCACAGAAGAGAAAGCTGCCAAGCGAACACGCTGGCTGCTGAGACTCACAGCCCAGCAGACACAGGATGCTGCCCCAGAACACTGCACGTATGAAAGCCAGAGTCACCATGAAGACTTGAAAGCAATTGCCCCAGGGCTTGGGAACAGCGTATGCCCAGGGTTCCACTGCCCTCGTTCTGGGGCATCCCCAGCGAAGCCAGCCCCAGGTAGACATCTACTGCAGCCTCCCCAGTGCCTGGGTTTGAAGAACAACATAGCCCAACATCAGCAAAAAGAATCTGGAGCAATTCTGATGGTGAAACTTCATTCTTTACAGGCTTGGAGAGAATCAAAGCGAATGTGGCTCAAGAGACAACGCCTACACACTTCGTGTGTGGTTAGTGCTGTTTGGTTCAACACAAACTCAACCCAGCAAGCTGAGGTGGTTCAAGAAGCTGGAAAAAGGGGAGGAGGGGACCAACTGTCACCAGACTTCCCTCCTGCTGTGCTACAGCCTCTGGACACCAGCCAGGAGCAAGGGTCACTGTTCAGAGCAGATGCTGTCGCTGCAGGGCAGATGGACCCTTAGGTTCCCCAGCCAGAACATCCCCTCCCCCCCCCGCCTCCCCGTGGGGTTTGGGGCTTTCTGCAGGTATGATTCAGAGTAAGGAGCAGCAACAGCATTTCCCAGACCTTCTGGGGGGAAAAAGGAGGACAGATTTTCCTAAAAAGATGGACAGAAGCAATTCCCTGTTAGTTGAGGAGAGGTCACACTTGTCATTAAGGCTTCATTTTCCCAACTGCATTTATGCTACAGCAAGGGTGCTGCGGGTCTCCGGATGTTTCATTACTGAATCATTAGCATTCACATCTTCATGGAAAGCTGTTCTACACAGCCATGGCAGCATATAAAACATTCCTTAAGCCCGACAGAGCTGCGACAGCCTCCTTTGTTGGTTCTAGTCTGGTTCAATTCAAACCCATCAGAAGATTCATTATGCCAAGCCTCAAGGGAGCATATTAAATAAATACACCCTGCAGATCTAGTCACTTCTACATACAGGTAAATATTACCATTTTCCTAAAGCAATTAGCACCATGACTGCTAACCGTGACAGTGCACATCAAATATCACCCAAGACTTTGGTAAACAACCTTAAAACAAACAAAAAAATAACCCCCTACGACATTTCTAAACCAGCACACCCGTTTCCTCAGCAGGTACCAAAGTCTGCGGTGCATCCTCCGGGCTGCACTAGTCATTTCTACAGCACCTGGCTTGCTTCCTTCCCTACATATTCCAGGCAGCATTTTCCTAGTGGATCTCACACTCCGGTGAGAAGGGTTAATTACTTTCTCTGAAAAGGTCCGTATCTTATTTTCACCAAATTCCAGTAGAATCTAGAGGTCTAACACTCTGGCTCATTTAAAGAGGCCAACCTTTGCACCAGCCAAGTTCTCACCACTGGCACTAACAGCCGCCTCAAAGCAGACAAGGTGTTTATGCAGAAGTCTGGGCTGTTTCCACGAGCAGAGCTGTTTACTCCGACACTTCAAGGCAAGGAACAGCACAAGCAAGAGCCAAGAGCAGATGGCTGAGGCCCTGTCCTGAAGAGAGGCTGGTGGGGACTCTGGGCCAGTCCCTCCTGAGGCCACCAACCGCCCTTCTGCAGGATGTGCCGCCAGCGCTTGCACAGGGCGGGGGTGAAACAGCTTTGGCTGCAATGGAAAGCTCAGCCTACATCTCTACCTGCCGGAGGATGACCTTCATGAGAGGCAACGCAGAGCTGCAGAGCAGCAGCGTACCTAACGCTCCTCTGTGTTCAAAGAAGGGTTTAATTCACCGCCCACGTTTCAGTTTGGAACTCGAATGCTACAGTCAGAAATGGTTTCACATGCAGCGCTTCAGAAGAGCTTTTCCATTAATGTCACTTGCAAGGCAGTGCACTGGGCAGAGCGGTTTCAGTCGAAGAAACTGGTTTTAGCTAGAGATCAGCAGTGGCCTCTGACTACCCGGGTCAGATCTGTTGCACGACTTTGTCATTTAATTCCAGTTTCAGTCCTGTCCCGGGAGACTTGGGGGAAGGTGGCTGGACAGACCCACAGCAGGGCGGCTTTTGCTGACACAGGAAGGGGAGAGCACGCATACAAAACCCAGAGCCAGCAGGAGAAGCACTCTAGGAGCTCCTTCCTGCAGGTCTTACAGAACCAGGAGCAAGCAACACCCTCCTGGCAGGGAGCTGATGCAGACAGCTCCCATTTAATGGCGC
>NW_010416789.1:16952-18894 GCF_000710305.1 Buceros rhinoceros silvestris | reverse complement strand
TCTGACAGAACCAGGAGCAAGCAACCCCCTCCTGGCAGGGAGCTGCTGCAGACAGCTCCCATTTACTGGAGCCTCAGCTGGCATCAGCTGTTAATTCACACCAATTCACATCTGTCCTATCTCCTGACACATGCAAGATTCTGTGCTCATCTACTCCCCTCATCTAATCCCTTTATTTAAATTATTCTAGTCCATGCTTGCCACTGGCACACCTTTCCTTCTTCACATGCTGTCCCATTCATTCACCCTCGGAGCCACCCGCCCCATCTCCCCCACCTCCCAAACGCAGCAGCATGGTCATGATCTGTCACAGTCTCTTAGCAAAGGCTTTCACATTGGTGTCTAAACCAACGATTTTGTGTAGAAAATGAGATAGCTTGTTAAGTGTAGCTGACATCAGAACAGAGAGGAATCACTCCAAGGACAAATAAATACCATGAAAAACTCCTGTCACATAAATAACAGCCAGTTAAGGCTGCGCATCAGCTCCTCCGCCCGGGACAGACGCACAGGCAAATGCATCGATCAGAGGACCTGGCCCTTCTCTGTGGTCCCAGCTTCTCCACTGTGTGAAGTCTGCAAGGGTTTGCTCTGCTTCTCTGCTTTAATGTGAAACTGTTAAGATGAGCAGTTTGACCGATGCTCTTTCCACTCCAGCAACAGGCCCCGCTCTCTCCTCCTGTCTCACTGACACAAACCACAGCACACATCCACAGCACGCCCTGCTTCATCTCTGGAGCCGCTGGCTTGCCACTTAACCATGGAGATGTAGCAGCCACGCTACCCCAGCCAGCGTTTCTTCAGCTACGTGCAGGAACAACGTTCCCCTTCAGTAACTTGGCTACCAAGACACAGTCTGCCCTGATAAAGGTGTAGCCAAGTCCTTCCAGCTGCCTTCAGGTTCAAAGCCTGCAGTGACAAGTGCAGGCACCGAAGCCCTTCGTTCAAGCAGGTTAATGATGTTCTTTTTCTACATCCTAACTCCCTTTACAGCACACTCATGATCCGCAGCAAATCCCCCCGCGAGACACTGCGGAAAGCTCTCAAAGGGTGGCCCCTGTGACAGGATCTCACAACGTGAACTCTGGGAAGAAGAGCGTGGGAGAGGCCAGAAGCAGCCTGGCTTGCTGAAGTGACTCCTCTCTCCCAGCGAGACCAGGGCTGGGACTGGTGCGTCACGCTCCTATTAAGTGCAGCCCCCAAGCTGGGCCTGATTTCCATTAAGGCTGACCAGCCTGGAAGGACAATACACGGTTCAGAGAACCTGAAAAGGACTCGGAGCTTGCAGGCTGACCTAGTGACTGCCAACGGCGTCTAGCAGTGACCTTTGTGCTCTGCTGTGGCTCCCTCAGCCTGGTCTCCATCGCTGACCGCCTGCTCGGTGACAGTGGCTCTGCTCTACACGAGCACTGGGGAAAGAGAAAAGCCTGCGAGGACAAGTTTGTTTCTACAAAGGTGAAGATCTGAGACACAAAGAGTCAGAATGCAATCGCATGGTCACCTCTCTGGGGAAACCCAAGACTATCAATCAGGTCATCAGATCAGAAATAGGAATTTCCAGAAGAAAAGCCAGAAACTGCCCATGCAGTCCTGCCCTTTGAGGAGAATACCTCTACTCACATCCTTTTCACTCTCTGTGATGAGGAAACCGGGATGAACTTTACGGACAAAAGGTCACGTTCTTACCCTTCTCACTAGACAGCCAGGATGACAGCCTTGCTACAGGGGGAAAAAGAAGAGATAAAAGAATGTCACATTCACCTTTTTCTTTCTGACCCAAACAAGCACTTGCCAGGTGGGACGCCGTGACACAAGCCACCTCAGCCAAGGACCCTCCCACGGACACTCATGGCCCCGCAGAGGCTCTTTGTCCCTGCCAGCACCCAACAGCCGTGGACTCGGACAGCGGCTGCCCAGCCGCTGGAGGCAGGGCCGGCCGCCA
>NW_010416789.1:16528-16901 GCF_000710305.1 Buceros rhinoceros silvestris | reverse complement strand
CCCCCACCAGCCGTGGACTGGGACAGCGGCTGCCCAGCCGCTGCAGGCAGGTCAGCCCGCCAGCACATCTTTTCTGCATCCACATCAGCTCCTCGCAGGACAGCCGGGATGATCTCCTGCCGACAGTTCAGCAAGGGCCTTCGGCGTGGAGGCTGCCCCATTTCTGACACACCCCTGTTTCAGTGGCGTTTCTATGGGGATCTTTCAGCTCTAGGTTTAGGGGCACAGCTCGCCCTGCCTTCAGGAAGGATGGAGGAAGATGGGCAGGACTGAGGGCAGGCAGCTCGTGACAGATGCCAGTTTCACAGCTGCCCGTCTTGGTGACCCTTCCAGCAGTCAAGGCAACACCCAGGCTGAAGAGGCTGGAACAAAC
>NW_010416789.1:8048-16428 GCF_000710305.1 Buceros rhinoceros silvestris | reverse complement strand
CCCTTCCAGCAGTCAAGTCAACACCCAGGCTGAAGTGTCTGCAGAAAGCCTGCGTGCACGTCAAGCCAGAGCGTGCCTATCGTCGGGACTTCCTCACAGCCCATCCCTCACCGCTGATACAGAAAACCTCTCTCACCATCACGTCTTGTACTCCTCCGATAAAGGCTCTGCAGTGACAAGGAAAGGAAGCCACAGGCAAAATTAAGAACCAGGACATAAAAATACATCATCTGCAGACAAAAAAAAAAAAAGAGAGTGGGCCAGGCAGGACGGGGGACCGCAGCGCAAAATTAAGAACCAGGACATAAAAATACATCATCTGCAGACAAAAAAAAAAAAAGAGAGTGTGCTCAGCAGGACTGGGGCACGCAGCGGGGCACTGGAGCACGGGGGTGTCATCTGGCCTTCCACCGCAGCCTGAAGCTGAGTTGCGTTACGTGCTCACGTGGGCGCACATAAAGGACGTGAAAGCCACTGGCACCTGCCCGCTGAACTGCTCCTCGCCTCAGCTCAGCGAGCTGCTGGTGTAATGGTGATGGTACGGGGGATGTTTACCACGCACCAGAGGGAAGTCTAACTGATCATGTCACTCTGCTGTGGGTCAATGCAAGACAGAACGTGCCTGTTTGCACTTTCTGCTTGGGTGTTCCTACCCCCAGATTGCCTCCTGGCTACCGTAAGCAGCACGCCTAACTATAGCCACGGAAGGACTCTGTCAAACATCGGGCTCCAGCCGGTCCTCTCAGCCACAGGATGAGATGCTTCAAACTAAGAACTGACGACAGGAAGGAAGGAGGAGTTGTTAGAGAGCTTGACCTCCCACCACAAGTGCAAACTTACATTTTCACTTCCAAAATAAGATATTACACACTCTTGCTTGGATGCAAGAGTTCCTTCTTTAGGCAACTGTGTGATGCGCTCTCTCACAAGGGCTGTCCCCACCAATTTTCAGCATTTGCTTCTGCAGCTCAGTAGCTTCTCCTGTTCATGTTTGGAGGTGGAGGTTGTAGCATCTGGTAAACCTTCCCTCTCGGCCCGAGTAGCGCAGTCTCTCCAGTTACACCTGGAGCCCGATATCAGAAGGCAGCACGGACAGCATCCCACAGAGGTTTGACTCAAGAGAGAGCAGGAGAAAACAAGCCCCTAATCTACCTCAGGGTGTTGGGTCAGAACAGACTTGCCCTACCACCACACTGCACTCTGGCATTAAACCACATCCCCTGTGCTACCCCAAAAGGACTACACAAAATTCGTAACCCAGCCAAGCATCTTGGTGTGCTGGGATTCAGCAAACCTGGCATGTTGGCCTGGGGGCAGGGCTGCAGGGTAAGCCAGCTGTCCACCCTTCCTCCGGGGACAGTCTTTGATAAAGGACAAACCCCAAACCTGCCACCTCTCCCTTTGAATCATTCACAGTAGAGGAAGATTTGGCTCTCAGCCTATCGCTAGAATTTCTAGACGTTAAATTCCAGACAGTTTGGGTTTCTTTTCAAAGCAAGCATAAAGATCCCTTTTTGGGTACACACTGCGTTCATTTCCCTGTTCAGATTCCAAAGATTTGCTCACTCCAGAAGTAACACCAGCAGGATCCTGCTTCCCAACATCGCCCCGCCTGTGATCCTGAGGTCCTTGCCCTGAGGTCTGGAATCCAGCCCCAGCATTCTGCCAGGCAGCTGGACTGCAGCTTTGGGACCCCTCTCCCGAGGGACTGAGCCCGAGCTCAGCACTGGGGGGGCAAGAAGGCGGCTGCAAGTTTAGGCAGAGGAGATGAAACGCAGCACCATACTGAAGCTGCTGGGAAAAAGACATATTTTGCCTGACAGTTCTCAGTCTCCACAGAAAGGGAGAGGCAGAGCTAGTTTTATCATGCCAATGTGCATTTCAACACCCAGTGACACTCACCTGCACCAGCAGCAAACTGGCAGCTGGGGCTCTTCCAAGCCACCCAGAGGACTTACACCCATGTTCTCTTCATTAAAACAAGACATAGTGAAGTCCCTCAAGCTATTTTGAAGGCATCAGCCCCGAAGGTCTGCAAGGTTATTCTTTTCAGCTGCAGTTTTGAAATGTTCTGATTTAATTTTTCAAATTGAACTTAGACTTGAATCAGCCTTTTCTACTCAGCACTGTTAGGACCACCGCAAACATGAGCTACACTTGAACCGCAGCCAGAGAAGTCCTCACCCACTAGCCTCGAAGGATCTAATCATAGGAGAAATCTCCTCTGAACTCCCTCCGTTCATGGAAGGTTACTGGCCTGTATATTACAAGTGGTTTTGTTCTCATAAAGCAAGTTAAAATTAAACCGCAGCCCACCTGCCCGACAGTTGGGCTTTAAAAATACCTATTGCCAGCCAGCACCGAAACCAGCCCAGCTGCTGTCTGACTGACAGGCTTCCTCCTGGAGCAGAAAGGGGTTTCTTGAGCTGCTTTGCTATGATCCAGTGATGCAGAACACACCCAACAAAGAGACCAGAAATGGAGAAAACAGTCATTTTTGCCACATGTGAGAGAACGGCACTGAAGTGAGGTTAGCGCAGAAGCCTTTGGATGCTCCTGAGATACAAGGGAATGTAAACTACCGACATGCTGCAGCAACTTCCATCATCTGAATCCCTGCCGAGTGCGGCAGACCAGCCCACGCCCTCTGCACGCCCATGGAAGGAAGGAAGGAAGGAAAACCCAAGGCATGCTCCGCATTACGCTCCATGGCAAAGAGCCATAGCCACTTGCACAACGATCCCATTGCATATAACAACCTCAAACACGGTTTCAGACGCAGCCCAGTTCCTGCCTTGGATGCGTTCCCTGTGTTTCCAGCTTTCTGCTCACACATGCCGTGCCTGGCAAAGGGATCGTTCCGCCCTGCTCCAGCGAATCCTTCCACACACAGCTGCTTTTACAGCTCACACCCTGTATAACCTTCGCTACTTTGCGAGCTGCCCTTCTGACTAAGCGTTATCATTTCATGAAGTTTCCGAGTATCTACAGAATTCAGCACCTTGAAATGACAATGCTGCAACACAGGCAAGCGAGTTTCCAGTGCGGGAAAGCGTGTTGGCTAGAGACACGGCAAGGCAAGCAAAGAGATGAGCCAGTAACTATTAACCCAGCACTGCCAACGAGGTAGGACAAGATAAAAATCTAATCACATCACAAAATAACGTGCTGCTCACAGCAGGGATAACCTCTCCCAGGCTGCAGTCACCACCAAAAGCCTCCTCGGAAATGGTATTAACAGCAATTGTAGTAATCATCTAAACGAAACTGCTAACACACCGTTTCCCAGTGCTGAAGCCAGCACAAGGAGAAAGTTACCATCACCCCGGCGCTGCAGAGGCATCTGAAGTGTAGTTTCCACTGGAGAATCTTGCACTTCTGCAGAGAATTTGCTAATCTGTGGCTGACGAGCACTGTTAATCACTATTCGCACCCTAACAGCGCCCACACCTTTGTAGATGCTCTCCAACTGTTATTAGCTCACGTCCTCCTATAGCACAAGTGGAACCTTCCTGTGCAATCTAAACTACCCAGATGACCTCCATGCCTTCTCCCCTTCGCTTTGCTCCCACTCAGAAATATCAGCTTTGTTAAAAATAGAAGCTAGACATACACAGAAGAGATCTCCTACCTCACCATAACTGGTCAAGGCTCCTGAGCCGGCACAGAATGCAGAGAGAGTCGTTAGTCCACAGAAACCACGGGGCAGCTCAGAACGCAGGAAGGTTGGTGGGATATGGGAGGTGGGGAGAGCGTGCTCTAGGATGCGGAAGGCAGCTTGCTGCCCGATAGGAACATTCCGGCCTCCAGCATCCTTCAGGAGGGTTGGCCAAGGTGGTAGAGCCTGGAAAGTTTCAAGCGAAGGAGTGACAGCTATTGACCAAAAACCAGCCCAGCTTATTCTGGAAGGGAGCAGGGGTGGGGAGAAGAAAAGGAAGTCATCTCGTTCTCTTATCGGTTCAAAGCCGGCAGCTGTGGATTGAGTGTTGAGAAGGGGACTGGGGAGGGTAACCACCGTGGCACACGGTACGTGACAACATCTGTCTGTCAGACTATGGGCAGCCAAAGCTAGAGAAAGAGAAAGAAAAAAGAATGGCTAATGGGCAAAGCCACGGTCCACAGAGCTCCTGCACCTGAGCAGCACTTCCTGTGAAATCTGCCTCCATGCAAAGCAGCAGGAGACATTTCTGCTGCAGAACTTCAGTGCTGAGTGACTTTGATGAAAGAGCCGTCATCGCCGTCACCGCGGCGCAGAGCGAAGAGCCCCGGCTCATGGAGCCGTGCTCTGCCCCTGTGAGGACAGCACTGCCATGCTCCTTCGGGAGGAATGCTCAGGATACCCAGATGCCCTGAAACATCTTTGTGCCCCTGCTTGCTTTTTGGGTTTCCTAATTTTAGCTCAAAAAGCAGTCCCTTCAGTTGGCTCTGACTCAGTTTCTCTGCCCTCCAAAGCAGGGTTCCTAAACCTCCACTGGGTCCTAAAGACAACTGTACCTCACCAGAAGTGTGTCACACAGCCCTTCTGAGCTTGCTTCTTCTCAACAGTTGACAGGAGCACGTGGACCGTGTAGCTTAAGACACCCCAGTTAGAGAGAGCCCAGTCCCCTTATTCAGGCATGGAGAGAAATAGTCACTTCCTGAAGGTGATGCAGAGCAGAACCCAGCTCTCTCCCCTGACTAGACAGGGACGCTCATCTCAGCTGCTCAACACAGGTTTAATGTGGAGAGACAGCAGGGTTTGCAGGGAGACATCACATCTTTTATTGGTTCAGATGATATAACTGGAAAATGCAGACAAGATTTCAAGCTTTCCTCAGGCCACCCCTGGTCAGGAAAAACTTGTGTTCTCAGTCCTGCAAGAAGCCAAAGGTCACAGCAGCAGAGGACAGCTCCACTCTCCCAGAGCCTAAAGCCACCACCGAGATTCTCTTGGCTCAGCAAATTAGAGAGGAAGACCACGACACCCAGCCCTAGCCAACTTGTGACCGCTACAGCACTGCGACCACATGACTGGCCAAATAGCTCCCTCCTGCCTAGTTCTTCAGCATCCCTGTCACCAGCTTCAGAGAGCAGGAGAAACAAGAGCTCAGCAGGCTGTCCTCCTGCGGGCTGGGAAACAACTAAATACACATCAGTCAAGGTATTAAATATCCGGGAACGCGGCTGCCGCTGCAATCCCGAGTATTCAGTCCATTATCCCACAGACACTCAGCACAACGATGGCTGCTCTGTGGCCAGCCCTTAATGTGCCAACAGAGCAGCTGAGGCACAGTGGAGATTAGAGATGAGCAACAGGCTCAACCGCAGAGCAAAGCCCAGCGCTCTGGGAGCCCCGTCTCGCTGCAGGAGCTCGGAAATGCTGGGCAGGACTGGGGACTGGCCCCACAGGGCCCGCTGGTCCCGCAGACGGGCGGCAGGAGGTGAACAGCACAGAGCTTGGTCTGCTGTCCGGGTTTGTCCCCACCCAAGTGGATCCTTGTACAAGAGCTGGGCTTCTCATTTTGCTAAAGGAGGAAGAGTAGCTCTTAGGCTTAAGAAGGATGCTTGCTTCCAAGTCAGTAGGAAAAGCTGACAAGCCCAGAGGGAGACTCAGAGCAACTCAGGGGTGTAATTCCTGCTAATGGAGAAGGTCCAGCAGCCCTCCAGTAGGGCTGAGCCTCTCCGTATCTAAACCCATCCCCTGATACCCCCACAGCTGGACCCTGTAAGGAAAAGTGCTACAGGCGTGCGACTACACTGAGGGAGAAAGTGCTGTGCTCCAGAAGAGCACTGGAGATGCTCACTTGACCATGAGGTGTTCATGCATCAGCACTACCTGCCACAGCCAGGCTGACAGCTCCCCTTGCCTGCACACAAACCTGAAAAGTTTTCGACATGACGGACAGCCCACAGGGCTGATTTCACACAAGGACGATCCCTTGCTCATCCCTGGGCAGATGCTCTGTCCACACTGAGCATGTGCCCGTGTGGTTCTGCTTAGTCAAAGCAGCATCAGCTAAACCACACCAGGGGCCTCTGCAGAGCCGAGCCGTCACCCTGCTGACTGCTGTTCAAATCCACACTCCACCTCGTCGCACGTCGCTGCTCCCGGTGGCAAGTGCTCGGGCCGGGGAACAGCTGCTCCTGTGCCAAGTGCCTGCCCTTGGTGCACACACCAGTGAAGGCTTTTATGCTCCCATGGACCCCAGATGGCCTTAAAGTGCCAGAGAGGTTCAGCGTGGCCGTTCTGCACAAGGCTGTGCTGGCTCTGCGCTCCTGGCTCTGCTTTTTCATCCTTTCACTGTTTCTCCAGGTCACCCTCAAGCCCAGCCGTGTTGCTTTTAGTAACAGGCAAGTCCTGGAAAATCAATCCTAAGCCTCGGCTCACAGCCAGCCCTGCACAGGAGTGTCGGATCCAGAAGGGCTCAGTGGCCTCATCGTCAGGCATCTCTTCTCATAGAAACTAGTGCTGCAGTAGCAGGGGAGAAGGATTCTACACAGCAATGAAGCCTCAAAAAACTTTTTTCTATGTCTGGGAAGGACATTGCTTGGAACGGGCACTGGAGCTCTTTTCTTATCCCTAGAAGAAGCAGAAGACATCTACTGAGATCACCCAAACAGCCAACAGGCAAACTCTTCCAAAGACACCCCACAAAACATCCAAGGAATAAAAACACATCCTATCTCTCTGTTGTCATTCCAAGGCTGAAAGCAACCCTGAAAAACAAGCTGTATTATGCCAAGGAAGAGCTGAACTGGCGTCTAACAGTCAAGGGCATCAGCGATTTCACAACTAGAGCCGGACTTTCCTTTGTTTACTGCCAGCACTTCCCTGCAAACCCGTAATTTATGACATGCGCTGGTTTCCTACTGAACACTCTCACACTTTTCCTCTGCTCAGGCAGGCAGACAGTGCTACCAGCCAGTGGTCAGACGTGGGAGATGCCAGAGATAACAGCTGCAATGATACAGCAAAAAGAGGGGGGGAGGCAGGTTACGCTGCGCTGTGCTAGCCCCCCGTGGAGCTGTGTCTTCCCTTTCGCCAACATGCACGTCCCAGCGCATTTAGATACACCGCCCACGGAGCCCGTCTGTCGTGGTGGCCTTGTGTTCTTCTCAAACTACATCTCAGTGCTCTCCTGCAGTCACTACCCAACAGGATTTGCTTTCCATTGCTTTTAGCCACCCCTTCATGCAGGAACGCGTTCAGTGCTCCCTTCTGCCCCGACACCCTTGCCACGGCCTTCTGCCGTGAGCCAAGTACCCCCGCAGCAACCGAGGCAAGAGCCTTCTTCTGGGATAAATACTTGCATAAGCCAAAGAGGAGAGAAGGGATGGCTGTCTGCCTTTACAGGAGACAGAGCCGCTGCCCGGACACCTGTGCGTGAAGTGTTGAGTGACACGAGGTGGGAAGACTGTCCTGGCTGACATCCGCGCCAGGCCTTCCTCACCAAATCACACTTCTTGAAGGACACCGGTTCCTGTTAGCTTTGACCACCGAGATGACAACACTGAAAGTTTCCATTGCTTTAAAGCTACAGCAGCCACAAATACTGGTACTCCCACCCCCAGCCCTCACCAGAGCAGGACTGAAACTGGTCTAAGACAGAGATGACAGCAGGTAGTGGGTTGGTTCAGCTCAGACAACAACAGGGTGTTGCTATTGCAGCACATCCTGCCCTTGCACAGGTCGGAATAAGCCCTGACTAAAGATGTGCCAGGGAGTGGGAACCACAGTCTGCGCAGCAGGGCAAGACCAAAGGCAAGGAACAGGCTCACAACGCACGTGCAGCCGCACCAACCTGCCATCTTGCCAGGACAGCCCCCAGGACAAGCGTGAGCCCCATCTTTACAGAAAGGCTAGAGAAAAGGACATCAACACAAAGCCTGGCATGGCACAGCAGCTGCCCACAGGGTAGTGGTTACACCTCAGTGCCCAGTGGCAGACCCTGGCCAGAGCCTCGCCCGTGGTGGTTTTAAGTTCCTTTGCTCCATCTGCTGGCTAGAAAGTTCTTCAAGTTGTGTAGAGCAGCCACACACTGCTCCCTTGAGTGGCCTGCTCATCTGCTGGGCTATCTGCCCAGCGAGGCTGAAGAAAAGCTTGTGATGAGCCCTGGACCTTTGGTAGGTCCAGGCAAGCTCTTTGAAAGAGCAGAAGCTTCTGAATGCTCCTGTGAGAGCATCACCCCCACATTGAACAACCAGAAGAGTCAGTTGGGCTCCCACATGCAAAGTCAGCCCCTAAGACAACACAGAGGGACGAGAAGCCCAGGAGCTTTCACCAAGCTCGTCCTCATTCAGAAGGTTCCAAGTCCTCTCTCCAAGAGCCTTTTGCTACAGCATCTTGGCTTCCCCAGGCTCCCTCCTCCTTGGCACCAAGGCCAGCAGGACGAGAGGAGGT
>NW_010416789.1:6070-7910 GCF_000710305.1 Buceros rhinoceros silvestris | reverse complement strand
CTGCCACGATCCACCCGAGCCCGCAGCATCACGTGCGTTCTTGCTGAGCCCAGAAATCCTCAGCTTTCAGGATTATATAACCTGACGAGCTAATTAAAAATAAGGAGGTTTATTTCGGACCCGGGCAGGGTGACAAGACAAAAATATAGCCCATAGCAGGCCCATGTCCCCTTTGAAGAGTCGCCAAGGCTATTTTTTACCTAGATGCATCATGAAGAATTGGAGAGGAAAAAAATGCCACGTCTATATTTAGAACTTAATCAGTGGTAGGGCTTGTTACACTTCTTAGAGAGGAGGCTGATTGAAATATTTCAGGAGGGTGGGAGGAAGGGGGGAACAAACAAACAAACTACCCCAAAAACAACACACCAAGGATAAATATAGCCCTGGCAACTACCTTACATGGTAGGGATGCTGCTCGAGGGTGTGAACGGGGGTTTTTGTTGTTGTTTTGAAATTAAATATGTCACCTTCCCACCCTCCTGAAATCCCCAAGGCCAAACAACATGTCCCGAGGGATGGGCTCTCCTCTGCCTCACCCCAGCTCCTGAGACGGTTCAAGCATGACGATTCCCCGGGCTGTAGGAGGAAGCCGAGAACTCCACCTGCCCCAGCATGGCAGTGGAGGCTACTGCCAAAGATGCTGGAAACCCGCACAGCAAGCCCATCTCTGGGCATGAGAAGGACCACTCAAGGTCTCTACATGTGCACACGCCTTTCCCGCTGTCGGTGCCTTTTTGCCCGGGTCAGCAAGCAGTCCCACGTCTGTGCTTGTGGTTCCCTGGGGAAAATCAAGGGCCAGCAGCCACAGCCGGTGCAGGCTGGGAACCACCCCCACCGGCTCTGCGCTCAAGGAAACCTTGAGCAGATACTCGCTCAGAGACAGGCTCTTCACCTGATAGCATAATCAGGACAGCTGCAGCAAACATGAGCCCAGCTGGAAAACTCAACTCGCCCTCTCCTCCCCCAGTGCTTCTTTCGACACCAAGAAGCTGCAACAAGCAAGATAAGTGTAATTACTCCTTGTCATGAGAGGCTTCCCCAGCCCTAAGCCCTCGTGAGGAGTCTGTGAGGAACGCTGCTGTGATTCGGCCTGGGCATGCTCCTGCATGGGTGCCGGCAGCCACAGCTGGACCGGGTCACCTCCTCGAGGCACATTTTAGGACTCCTGCTCACTGCCCCAGCATGGAGGCAGAACAGAGCTCATCTGTCTCCCAAAGAGGGGTCCACAGAGACCCCACAGCCCATTCGGCGGGTCAGATCGAGGGGCCGGACAGACAGAGCAGAGGGTCTGGGGCTGCAGTATGGA
This sequence comes from Buceros rhinoceros silvestris, assembly GCF_000710305.1. Lineage (NCBI taxonomy): Eukaryota > Metazoa > Chordata > Aves > Bucerotiformes > Bucerotidae > Buceros > Buceros rhinoceros. The sequence continues at coordinate 6,601 of NW_010416789.1, read as the reverse complement.
GACACTGAGACCATCCCACTGTTAAAAACCACGGGGGCATTTCAAAGAAGACATAACTCATTGTTTTCTCCTCTCTCTCTTGAGAAAACGTCCAGGACTTGATGCAGCAAATCTTCTCCAACACAGAGCCCAAAAGCCTGATTCTCACAGTCACACACTCCCAGACCACTCCATAGGTGCTTTTACCGCAGCTGGATCCCAGCGACATCCTTCTACATGGGACCTGCCTGGGATACCTGTGACAGCCACAGCATCTGCTACGGGGGAGCAGCAGCTCAGAAAGCCCGGGAGGAGATGCTGAAGCACATCTCTCTTCCGAGGATGTCCCTCGGCTGCTGCAAGCAGGTCTTTGGGGTAGCATGAGCTACTTGCAGAAAACACGCGTATACAGGAAGCACACGGTTCCTGATTTCCAGCTCGGTTTTATGCTAAGAATTTCCTTCTTCCCTTCAGACTCATGCAGGAAGCCTGCAAGCAGACCAGCCCCATGATCTGGTTAGGCCCCGTCCTACGCACATTTCCTGGAACACG
>NW_010416789.1:5362-5901 GCF_000710305.1 Buceros rhinoceros silvestris | reverse complement strand
GCCACTTTCCATCCCTCCCCACCACTCGATTCATCCGTAGCAAGTGCAGCCCTGCCTAAGCCACTGCTTTCGGTCAGTGCAGTAAAAAGCAACAGAAGAAACCCATTCCCACGGCAGAAAAGGCATCACTCGATTTAAAAAAACCCGCCGCTTTTCGGGGGGGCGGCGGCTCCCAGCCACAGAGCCACGGGCTGCTGAGACCCCGCCACATGCCTTGGCCAACTCCTTGGGGGAGAAAGCTTTTGCTGGGGGAGGGGGAGGGGGGCAGCTTGGGTGCTGGGGCACTGGGAGCAGCCTTCCCCAAGCCTGCTGAGTCGCTCACAGTGGTCACGCAGCTCTGTGTCCAGATACCTGGGAGAGTCCAGCTGGCTGCTCTGCCAGCAGGGCTCCGCTGGAGCACAAAGCTGTGATTCATTCATTCAGGTGCCTCCAAGGCTCCTGAGAAGAATCACCTCCTAGAAACCCAATTAATTTAAACCCTGCTGGAAGCAGCAGCAAGCAGCTCCGGTACCACCCAGCCACAAAGGAAACTCGCCCTC
>NW_010416789.1:2927-5227 GCF_000710305.1 Buceros rhinoceros silvestris | reverse complement strand
CTTCGGAGCGCTTCGCCTTACCCTGCCGCTGCAGACGGCGAGGAATTCTGCTTGGCAGCCCGCAAAAGAGATACAGCTGCACCCGAGAAATGCGTTCCAGGGCTGAGAGCGCTCCATTTGTCTCGCGACCATAACGAGAGCAGCTCCCTCTGCCTTGGGGGAAACCAGAGGATGCTGGAAAATCACCGAGGGCCTGATCCGAACACCTCTCCCTGGCAAGGCGAGTGTTCTCTCTGCGAGCTAGGGCACTAGCCATTCTTACTCTCTCACTGGAAAAGGGGAGAGAACAGCGTATTTATGCATTTCACAGGCTGCAGTAAGGCACTCGCTGTATCTGGAAATAAACAGCAGGCTGGGGGCTTGGAATTCAAGTGTTGTTTAAGTGGCTGCCAATGTTCCTGTCCTCATTTGCCACAGGAAAGCCTGGGGACAAAGCACGACTGCTCCTTTCTCTGCATCTCCCACCTCTCCCCTCCCACCTGTACGGGCAGGCTCACACACATCGGCAAGTGCCCTGCACAAAAGCTTCGAGCTGTGCTTCTCCCGTCATGCTGCTGGTAGAGCCTGTGTCTGAAGACACCGGCATACAGCCTGGCCAGAGCGAGACACCAGGGGAAACCTGAGCTGAGATTCAGGTGCGGCCGCAGCAAAGGAGGGAAGCAAACGGCACCAGCTGCCTTGCTGGGAAGCTCTGGTGAAGGCTGCTCCTGTGAGCAAGCAGAGGAAGCCAGGGTGTGAATTCAGGTGCTGCTGTGACCAGTCTCCAGCTCCCAGGCTGACCCTTTTCATGCTGGAGCTGAGCACAAATCAGCTCCAGAGCTGCGTGATGAAGATCTGCCTGAAGGAATAGAAGTGAACAGCTCACAAAAAATTGCCAGAGGATATTTCTGAGCTTTCCACTTGGAGCCTGCACTTCAGAGACACCACAGCCACGGGCTCAATATGCTCCTCCCAGCAAGATCCGCTGGTTCCGGCCACCGTTGCCCTAAGCTCAGCCCACGATGTGTTGTTGATGAATATCCAAGATACCAAAACACTGACCTGGTTTTGCTTCCCTGACCAGAAATTACCACCTCCCCACCACCACCCGTGCTGCCAAAGTAAGCGGCTATTGCAAATACTCAAGGTTAATATTTACTTTTGGATTCAGTGCAGGAAGCACGTGTTTTCTCCCTGGTAAAGGGAGTGGGAAAGCCAGGGCCACAGGCTGCTCCATTGGTCAAGGGACTGGTGTGACATTTCCTGTCACTGCAGTAGATGCTCACGGCTGGGCAGCAAGCAAGGCTTCAGGAGAAGCTGGGTGCAGTTGATGCCTTAGATGCACAGCAACCTGCATGAGCGTGGTAAACCAGCTTGGGGAAGGCACACACAGGACTTTAGCCAGTCTCGTCCTATCAGCCACACTGGAGCAGCCCCTGCTTCCCACGCCAGTGGCTGCAGCAGCCCTGCTATCGCTTGTAATTACAAACAACCCGAGTCTTCAAAGGGAACCACCCACCACGCACCATAAAATCAGTGTGGACAAAGTAATTCAGCTAAGCACTAAAGGAGATTTTAAAAAGGTTCATCCAAACGCAGGGAAAACGTTGTCAAACAAACATGCTCAGCTCTGGATGTGGAATACCACCGAGCAGCTTTGTCACAGCTGCTACAGAAAGCAGAGCATTTCACCAGGGTACCAACCCCCCAGCACCATTAGCCTGCTCGTTCATTGCCCCCAAAACTGGAAACTTGGTCCCTTCAGCCTCAGCGTTCCCTTCCCGGGGGGGTTTCACCCTGACGGTGCTGTCAGCTGCCTGCCACGCCACACTGAGCTCCCCAGGACAGGGGCGTGCAAAGCAGCGGGCTCCGGGAGCTGCAGGGCAGCATCTCCCCAGCCCACGGCAAGTGCAGGGAGAGCAGGAGCCGAGGGAGTTTTTGCACAGTCACGGCTGAGGGCTAACACAGGCAGGCCCGTTAGGGCACTGTTCCACTGCTACCACGGCCTTGGAGCCACGAAGGAAGGCAGGAAAGAAAAGTAACTGTCTCCTCCGCACTGTGACATGCTCCAGCAGCAGCAGCAATACAAAACGCACCAGAACACCAGTACAAAGAGCAATAAGGGAAAGGGCCTCCACAACCTCACAGGAGGCCCACAGGCACCAGTTCTGTGACAGAATTGACTCTTCTGTCCCTGCAGGGGTTTCCCAGCCGTGTGGAGGTGGCGCTGAGGGACAGGGGTCAGTGGGGACCTGGCAGCGCTGGGGGAACGGTTGGACTCGAGGAGCTTAAAGGTCTTTTCCAGCCTAAACAGTTCTATG
>NW_010416789.1:1091-2805 GCF_000710305.1 Buceros rhinoceros silvestris | reverse complement strand
CCTGCGAAATTGGGCCAGCCTCTGGAGAGACAATCAGGCTCCAGAAGCTGGCATTTACTCATTTCCTCCAGATTTCCCTTCCTCCCAGCCACAGCATCCCAGGAAACACGGCTGTACAGAAAAAGCCTGCCCTGCAGACGAGGACAAGGCACAAGCCAGCTGCCACCTACCAAGTGCTCCAGACAGTTCATCTCCTTTCTAGGAAAAGAAATGGGGCATTTGGGATCTGAAAGCCAGGGGTCAGCAATAGGGATGTGAGTTTTATCCACCAAGGATAAAGGGTCTCTAATCGCAGCCAGGCGGATGTAAGCACCAAAGCAGAGGAGGGGCAGCGGTTCTCAGACTCGCAGGCTCTCACTGTTCGAAAAGAACCACGATTTCTCTGTCCTTGCTGGATTTTGGTACATCCCTGACCTCCAAACCTTTCCTGCAGTTGAGAAGTCACATGCCAGCGAAGCTGGGAGAGGGAAAGAAATGGTCATTCTTTCTTTCCACGATAGAAATATTTTTAAGAAATAATGCAATGAGGCCTTGGCAGCAGCTTGGGGCTCAGTATTTGCAACAGCTTTTGTGGTTTCGGCTGACGGCAACAAACTTGTTTTATTTCTACACCAGGGCTTGATTCTCCCTCTTGTCACACACGCAGCCAGGGCTTTCCAGGCTGGCCCCTGCGCTCGCTAGCGTAGCCTTTCAGAAGATCACAAGCAGCATGTTCAGCATGCACCAGTCCTTGATGCCTCTCCCCATGGCATGGCTAACCAAGCAAGTCACACACCAGGAAGAGGTTATTCCACCTTCCACGTGCCTTCCTTGAAAAGAATAAGCACACAGGTCATGCACGCTCCAAACCTTAAGTGCCCTTAATTGAAGGGCTCCTGCACAAGCCTGAACAACCTGCAAGAAAGGATGCAGCTACAATGCTGACAGTACTTCAGGGACCCACTTTTCAGTACTTGAGCTGGGCCCTGCAGTGACCATCCCTCCTGAGTCTCTCAACACTCCCCCAGCACAGGTCGTGATCTCAGTAGATCCACCTGGGCAGAGGCAGGCCACACTTTGAGCCAGAGAACAGCATCAGCCAGGGTTCAGGCTGAAGATGCCGTACAAATCTGCCAGGCACCCTACAAGTTGCCAGCTAAGAGAAGAAAGGCTGGGGCCAGTCTTGCCTCAACACTGGGAAGAAGGTCTTGAGGAGCATTACAGAACCAGGAGCAGCAAATCCAGCTCTCCAGTGCACAGGTGGAAAGGATGAGGGCAACAGATGCTGGGAGCAATCAACCCTCACAGCAAAGCCATCCCATACGGCTCTGACCCCTTCTCAGCAGCAGTGCTACGAGCTGGCCAAGTTTCTCAGGACTCCTGCAAGAGCTGAGCTGGCATCAGCATTCCAACAATTTTGCTGTCTCTAGCAGTCTGCTGCCCTAGGTGACTGCCCAACAGGGTGGAGCCAGCAAGGTATAGGCAGAGTAGACAAATATTGACTCGTCCGTGGGCACAGAGAGCACCACCGGGGCCGAGAATGAAATCCAGGGGCCCCAAGTCCCAGCCTTCTGCTTTTTACTCCATCACCCATCAGCAAGTGTGTTTCGTAACCTAACGTGGCACCGCCCAGATGAACACTGCCTCCTCCTAAACTTCTTCTGCGCAGTTTGAACCAGACATTCACAAATGGCTCACCACTTGCACAAGAAAAAGACAGGCAGTGCTGCATGGC
>NW_010416789.1:508-802 GCF_000710305.1 Buceros rhinoceros silvestris | reverse complement strand
GAACCAACACCAAACAAGCACTCTCTGTCCTGTAACCGATCCCATTTCTCAGCTTGAAGTGACCGTCAGCTGTACGGCTGCTCCCCAGCCACCACCCTCCGCAGGGTTTTTCAAAACACACTTGACTTCTAACAGCAACAAACGCTTTTTCAGGTCACCTTAAAGCTGGAGAAGGCCGGACAAGAATGAAGAACCCCCAAACCAGCCGTTGAGAAACCCCTCTGCACTGCAGCCCACGCGACCCAGTGCTCTGAGCAAACTGGCACCCAAAGAGACCATCCATGGGACGGCTGT
>NW_010416789.1:0-266 GCF_000710305.1 Buceros rhinoceros silvestris | reverse complement strand
AAGCTTTGAAACAGCTTCTTTGGGAGTAGCTGGGGGAGGCACCAACACCACCCCAGATGCACCAACACCACACCAGATGCTCCGAAGTATCTTTTTTTTTTTTTTTTCAGCTCACAGCCCACAGAGATATTTCGAGCAAGTTTTACAGCTTGGTCCCGTCTTGGCGTCCCCTCCTCAGCATCCCGAGCAGAGCTCTCGGAGCCTGCTCACACACGATGCTCGAAGGCAGGAGGCTCCTCCGCTGGCTCCCCTTCCGCCGCGGGGCA
>NW_010416788.1:29035-34182 GCF_000710305.1 Buceros rhinoceros silvestris | reverse complement strand
AAAGTTGATGTCTTTTCTAGGAGTTAGCTGCCAGTATATTATTATATTTCTCTTGCAAACATACAACGCATTTGAGCCTATCAATAATACTGAGCATGGAGCTAGCAACACGTAGCTTTGTCTGGCTATAGCCAAAAGAACACAGCTTCTCACTCAGCTTTTCTAGTTGCAATTTGGATTTCTTTGTATACAGACACCCACTAACTAAAGATTATAGGTTACCCCACAGTGCCTGACTTCCTTATCATGAATTCTCAGGAAAATGAGAGCATTAATATGTACCTGTGTACAGGGGATACAAATTTTGTGGCTGTTTTTAACTGTCAATATAATAATGAAAAAAAAGTACTTCTAGCATCCTACTTTATGTTCAGATTTTTTTAAAGCATGCTTGCAGTCACTCCTTTCTCCAGGAGACACCCATTTCCATTTCTACTAGTAAAGAATCATTCCATCAATCTCTGTGAAAGCACATGGAATCAATCATTTCTGAGAAAAAACTCGACATGGATACATCACAGAGAGACTACTAGTTGTTTTATTTGTTCACTGGTGCAAGGCCATTTTGCCTATACTAAAACCTTTAGCTTCACTTTCAGTTTTTTCTGCAAGGGAGCATATACTGCAGCTGAAAGCATATAAGGTACAGGCTCTGACACTGAAAAACTAAGCTGGACAATAAGAAGTTTATAAATATATCTACTCAGAACTCCTGAGTGAAGGCAAGCTCTCCAAGTTTTTGACTTTTGTTTAATCTCATTAGCCAGATCAGTTAACAGCAGCTTTCACCATAACCACTTCTTGTAGCCACATTTAAATAATTGTCTAATAAAAGTAATACATAAAGAATGCATATATAGTGATGATACATGTAAGTGTACCTAGATATGAATATACATACCCCCATGAAAACATGAGAGTGTCTGTGTGTATGAGAAGCTGGGACAATCAGAAATTGAATGTAACAGTTTTAAATTATCAAATGCAAAGCTGTAACACTAGTTTCTATTGTGCTTGGTGAAGTTGGAGAAATCAGAATAAATAAAAATAAGAATAAATAAAATAAATAAAAAGGCCCTGAGGATGTCTCACTTAAAGTAAGAGCCACTTTAAAAAGTTGTCAGCATTCAAAAACAAATCTTCCAAGGTAAGCGCAACCCCATGAATCATTGCAGAAGGCAGAGAACACTGGCTATCCCCAAAGCGGCATAGACAGGTGCACTTGACTGCACGACACGTGCACGGGCTGTTTCTGCCTGCTTTGCTTTACCAGCTGACAGCAAAACAACAGCTGAAACAGAAGAAAGTATTTGAGAAAGAAACTTCTGCAGCGATTACATAATTTTTAAGTTGTGCCAAGCGTTTCAAAATTATAACAGTGAAGGACAGCAGGATCCAGCTCTCAACACAGCTTTTCGACAGCAAGGCAGGGAAAGGGCTGCTGAGACATGCTGAAGGAGGCTGCTTAGCAGCCTAATGGAATTTGTGGTTGGAAACACAGGGACACTTAGGAATCTGCAGACTACGTTCTCTCCGCAAGCTTAATGCTGTTCCCAGGTGTTTAGATATAACCACATTTTATGGAAAAACAAGCACATGCAGCCTTTATTAGCAATATGGAAATTAAATTGTATATCCTGGAACTGTTTCTCCTGGTGGACTGAAAGGGGCTTGATTTTTCCCTCGTAGTTTTGCAGATGCAATGCCCTGAGGAGCAAATCTTATAAGCTTGAAAATGGATGCAAATCTGACTACTCTGGTCCCTCAGGTTTTCCTGTCAGACAACCACTCTTTATGCCCTCCCTTGACTGTCACATTTTTTCCCCTTTCTCTCTGCAGTTTTCTTTGAAGTGGTTGATTTGCATCTCAGTTTTCTCTCTGTGGTGCCTGGATAGCCCACAGGCTTGTTCTCTCAGAGTCGCCACAATACCTCAAAATTCTCTCTGAAAACCTAAAGTTTTGTACATCCTCCTGAAGCAGTAATACTCAAAAACAATCCCCTAATATCCCTCCTTCCCCACAAATGCAGTAATGCCATACAGCAACCACATAATTCAGTAAATGCCTGCCTCTGCCCCATAAAGTCATGAGGCAAAACAATTCAAGAGAGAAGAAAAAATAATTTATGTCCTGCACAGTTTATGCATTCATCCTACCTGGGCTCCAGGCTGAGTTTGGTGCCGGATGACAGCTGACTGTCAGTCGCGTCTTGTGAACTTGCAGACCCCGCCTGCTTGCTGGTGTCTTGGAATCCCCCATCCTGCAATGCCTTTTCTCTTTTCTGCTGTTCCCCAGCCAGAGCCCCTTATGTGTGCTCCTGCTGACTCCTGAAGCCTGTATGGCACATGCTGGCCACATGCTATAAGGTCAGTCTTGCTATTTAAAGGCTTTCCCACCTCCTCCTCTCCTAGTCCTGATCCTTGCAATCCGGCACACCTTTCCCCTTCTGCAGCTGATGTGGAGCACTAGCTGCTGTCTCTTCACGTGGTACATGTAGCTGCTGCTCCAGCCAGGCTGCTCCGTAGGGAGCCAAACTCCCTTGAAGAGGAGGAGCAAAAAAAGGCATCAATACACAGGGGAAGAATTGCAAAGACACATTTGTGTTTATTCACCTAAGAACTTCTCGCTGCAAACCCTCCTTGAGCCATGGTGATAAAGAATAACCAGACATGTTATTAATAATAATAATAATTAATAATGCAGACATTGTCTTGCATGGGGACAAGAGGCTGCTGCAGGATGGGCCAAATCTTGTCTTCAAATATCCCTGGAAGTAAGACAGAAAGCCTAGAGGAAGGCAGGCTCTCACACTTGGTTGAGGAGGATTGGGTTAGAGATCATTTAGACAAGCTGGACACCCATAAATCCTTGGGCCTTGATGGGGTGCACCCATGAGTGCTGAAGGAGCTGGCTGAAGTTATTGCTAAGCTGCTCTCCTTCAGTTTTTAAAGGTCATGGAACAGGAGAGGTACCTGGTGACTGGAGGAAAGCCAATGCCACTTGGATCTTCAAGAATGGCAAGAAGAAGGAACCAGGAAACTACAGTCCAGTCAGCAGCATCTCCAGCCCTGAAAAGGTAATGGAACAGCTCATTCTGAAAACCCTCTCTAAGCATATGGAGGAAAAGAAGGTTATCATCAGGAGTATGATATCCACAGTTGCCTTCCAACCCCTATCATTGTGTGATTCTGTGAAAGGTAGCTCTGCACAGAAGATTGTACAATATAAAGAAGTGTATATACTGGGAGAAAGCCCCACGTAGTACATACTACAACAGAACAAAGCTGAGTCCAAGAGATCTGGGTGACAAGTTTTACTGCTGCATTACTACCTGAGATGTTCTCCCATCTCACCTGCTCACATCCAGAGCAGGAGGCAGAAAGCCCAACAGATTAGCTGGGCCTGATATTGTCAGGGCCAGGACCCAGCCACCTCCTCTCCTTTGCCAAGGCCACATGAGGGAGATTTTAGCCACTTGAATTGCACACTCTGCTGCTTTCCCCCACAAGCTTAAGCCCAGCTGTGGGTGTCCAGCTTGCTGGAAATTCCTAAAACCCCTTTCCAGATCATCCCACTGGGTTTGTCTCAGGAGACTAATTAAAAGCTCTGCAATGCTCAAAAGGAAGGCAGAACAGGAAGACCCTGCCTCTGATCGGAGCTTGGATTGCTGCCTGCTCATCTTGCTTACAAATCTGACCTGAAATTCTTCCTAGAAGTACCTACTGCAGCAAATGTTCTCTATATTCTATGACCCTTCTAAGCAGTTAAAGGGGTTGAGACATCTCATTTCCAAATTTAGTTTCCTTCTTTGAAATAATTTGTTCTGAATAAACCTTTGGATTTCTTTCCACTGGAAAGATACGTTTTGGGAATAGAGGACATATAGGTAACAAGGCAACAAAAATCACAATAACTGACCAACAGTGCCTGTCTTTGAATAAAAAAAAAACCTTCGTAAGTCTAGATCAGTATTTTTTAGTCTTGCATATTTCTGGTGTGTATATAGATATATTTAGCCAAATGGGATGACAATAGTTGCTTTCAAGAAATTCTGTTCCAGCTAAGCATATTTGACATTTGCACACAGAGTAAAACTGGAAGTGCATACGTGGGGTTTTTTTCAAATATTGGGTTAAGCAGAAAAGCAGATTTTAGCTTTATACTATGCATATGTGCCCCAGTTCCTTTTGAGCTTAACGTCTCCGTGCCCAGCTTTTAAATACTGGTGTTAGCTGGTAGCCTGGCTAACACCTAACCAAAGAGCAACTTGTCCGTGTTATGTTAACAGGGATTTGATGTGACTAATTTATTTTTTGTCTTGGCAATCACTCTACCCTCTCCTCTTTGTGGAAAAGGAATTATACTTTAGCTGCCTCTCATTTGGGTACATGTTCTCAAGGGCAAGACAGATTTCCCACAGATGTTATTAATTGCTTCACATCTAGACTAGACAAGAACTGAAATTTATGCAAATTTCTGGTAGAAAATAAACACAGCAATTTACATTTCCTCTACTAAAGATCTAAGTGCCATTTATGCATATATTTCAGAAACAAATAAAAAAGTATTATTATTGTATATTATCGTATACCCTGGCCACATTGCACCTGACAATATGTAATTTTCTATGGTTCACTATGTCAAGACTACACATGCACATCCAAGGACAGAGTTTTGTGTACAGAAAAGACACACAGCAGACCGTATGGCATACAGCAAAAGGGCATATTCTCATTGCCTAACTTCAGTTAGCTGAATTAGATGGTTGTTCTCCATAAGATTCTCTAGTGAATGGAAAGAGCAAGGATCAGCTCAAAAGCAATTTGTAGTAAGATCATAACTGTGGTCTGTGAATCGTTCTTGATAAGAGCAGCATCAGCCTCCGCTATCTCAGCTCGTCCTTCTCTGTCCCTGGGGATGCACCAAGATCAGGCCAGAGTGCAAATCATAAGCAGATGATGGAGATCATGCTGATACAACTCAAGGTAAGATATGATAAGGACAAGGTGTGGTTTCCACAAATCTCACTGCAGAGGAGTGGGCAGAATACCTGGCAAGAGCCACCACCAAAAGTGTTCAAAAACTGCTTAAGAGTTCCTTATCTCCTTACCTAAGGATTTTGAGACTGCTTCCTGAGGAAGGAAAGA
>NW_010416788.1:0-28892 GCF_000710305.1 Buceros rhinoceros silvestris | reverse complement strand
GCATGCCCAAAGAGAGCAAAGCATGAAGGGTCTAGAGCACAAGTTCTATGAGGAGCAGCTGAGGGAACTGGAGTCATTTAGCCTGGAGACAAGGAGGCTCAGGGCAGACCTTATCACTCTCTGTAACTACCTCAATGGAAGTTGCAGTGAGGTGGATGTCGGTCTCTGTCCCAAGTAATAAGAATCAGGACAAGAGGAAACAGCCTCAAGTTGTGCAGGGGAGGTTTGCATTGGGTATTAGGAAAGATTTCTTTACAGAAAGGCTTGCCAAGCATTGCAACAGGCTGCCCAGGGAAGCGATGGAGTCCCCATCCCTGAGGGTGTTTAAAAGTCACGTAGATGTGGTGCTGAGGGACATGGTTTAGCGGTGGACTTAGCTGAGTTAGGTTTATGGTTGAACTTGATCTTAAAGGTCTTTACCAACAAAAATGGTTCTATGATTGTATGAAAATAACAAAAACACAGAAGGATCTATGTCAGTAACAAAAGCCTTGGTTTTCAGCTGACCAGCTCAGAGTGTTTATCTGCCAGGTGACTCCAACTTGATTGAGAGCCCTTGGTGAGTCTTTACATGCTAGTGTGTTAGAGTAGATTGTTATGGATGTCCACTATATCAGTGGTGGGGTTGACAGGATGGATTTTTTATATATACATAGTCTTTTTAGCTCCACAGGATGTGGTAGGAGCACACTGCAAATCGCTGCTATAGACATAATAGTAGAGTGTCTGGAGATACTATGAGCACACTGCATGCGAGAAAGATTTAATTTACAACAGTAATTTATATCTACACTAGGGACTGCAACTTCATTAAAAATCCCCAGTGGAAAAAAAGCCCAGAACAATTATTACCAACATCTTCACTGAAGACGCTTAACACACAGCCTAATGGACTTCATGTCCTTCATATCTCACCAAGACAGAAAACCGCTGCTTAAGGGAGTCTCTAAAAGCCATTTACCCCTCTCTGATGCTAGAGCTAAAAGGCACTTAGGTCCTCAGCACTGCAGCAGTATGAAATACTCTCTTACTCCTGCTGCCTCCCAAGTACTTATCCTCTCGCTGACCTATGGTCCCAAGCACAAACCCAGTCATGCTGCCAGAGGCCAGGCAGCAGAGCTCTTTAATTCTTTGCTGGTTATCAGTCCGCCTGTAGTTCAAAGGTTATTCCAAGCATTTAACAGGAAAAAGAATTCTGTTAATTTTATTATAATTGTTTCTTGTTCATAAGGCATATGTTAGCTAGGCACACTCAAGAAAGGCCAAGGCACTGAAGGACAGACTCTAGCAGGAAGTATTAAGGGAGTCTGGAACCTAGATGACTGAAGATGAGGAGTTTTTAGTTGTCTTCTATCCCAGTAGTGGGTTATAAAGTTGTAAGGAATTTGTATTAATTAAAAAAAAAAATCAAAAACACATATTAGCATTTTAATGAAAAGACAAGTAGTTCCAGAAGAGACTGGCTTGCTGTGATCTGTAGCCTACACAGGAAGAAATCTGCAAATGCTTTGACATCTAGCAATACCCAAACCCACAAGCTAACAAGCTTTTCTTCCCATCGGTAACTGTGATATTCTAGCTGAATAAAAGTTAAATAAATGCTAAAAGCTGTACTTTTTACTATGGAAGTGGAGAATAAAAGATTAGACTTCGCAAGAGGATGAAATTCATGCAGGCCTCTCTATTTAACTGAGTTTTTACACCTAGAAAAAGGAGAACTGTGTTCAGAAAGCAGCCTTGTTGCAAGTGCTGACAAATGGATAACAAGGGGGTTGCTACAGACCTTGACAAAAAATAAATGAGAACATCAATCACTATCTGTTTGGGACAGTTCACTGTGGATTAGATGGAAGTGATGAATGCTCCTCCGTAATTCAAGCATTCGGTCAAAAGGAAGAGTTAGATACAGAGTGTCACCTGCCTGTAATATATAACCTAACATCATCATGGATTATTTAAATATCAGTTTAAAATAAACATTTCACTTAAAGAGAAGAAAAAGAAATGCTACCTTGGCACAAACTCTTGTGTATTTTGTATCTTCAACTTTTTTCCCTTCTGGCCTGTTTTCATGGATATCTGCTCTCCCTTCATAATTTTAGCCCAGTAGTGATAAATCCAAGTGTTTAAAAATGATGAGTAAAAGCTTAGAAAGTAATCAGACCTCATTAAGCATCTTAGAATTGAGGGGCAAAATGTGTGTTGGGAGACTTTTTTGGGTTTTTTTTAAGCAGCCTTCCTATTTTTGTACCTTTAAAGGGAGGTTAAAGGTACAATATCAATACTGGATCCAAATGTTAAATTTATCTGTCTATACAAACAGGTGAGTTTCCTTGTCTCCTTCTTGAAAGGAAGACTGTTCTTTTTCCTTCCTCAATTCCTGAAATACAGTCAGCTGCCTGTGCATCATCTTCTTCCCCGCCTCCACACTTCAGACTCTTCCATATCCCTTACGGTGTCTCAGAGTCATTTTTCCTACATGGGACCTGTCCCAAGTGCCTTGGCAAAATAGGTCTTATCTTTGCCTGAAAGTGAGCACACCCAGAGACACAAAGAGACTGCAAATTGCACAGCAGTTTCCCCATAGAACATACAAGAGACCGAAGTAAAAGATACCTCTCTTAAAAGAGGTGGGAGAGCCTTCCCATCACCTCATGCAGAACAGGTCCTCTTCTCAGCTCAGCATCTTTTTCCAGTTTCCTGGCTTGCAACAGATTCCACACGGGTTTCTGCAAGATCCTAGGAGACTCTTTGCCTCCTAAGCCTTCGGTACATCTGCTACACATGGCAGACCTTGCTGTTTGAATGTAGGGCAACCTCTTGAGCATGAGCTTAGCTATATGCACAAAGGGACCCCATTGGCCTTAGCACATCAGGAGAGTTTCCGCTGTATGGGAGTAAAGCATGCAGACAAAGCGCCTAAGCCTTGTTTCCAAAGAGCCGATCAAATCACCACTACACATCCAGCTCCAGTTAAAACACTAGGTTAACCTGGCATCAAGAGACATGATTACATCTCATGTTTGTCTTATACTGTATGAATTGCAGAAATCTGTGAAAACTCAGGCAGTGTAACAGCACATGCCCTTGAATTTTTATTAGTCTGTCCATGCAGAATCAGATTTTACAGAGGGCAGTACTTGTTCAGCTAAAACCAAATGCTTTATTGTCACAATAGTGCTTCATTTGTTTTTTACAGATACTGCAAATTTTCCAAAACCCAGATTTCTACATTGTGCTTTTCTGTGTGTCAAGTGGAAGGCAAGCTAAGCCAAATGCTACCTTAATTCATTACCTACTAGAACATTTGGTGATGAGCGTTTCCAAAGAAGAGTCTTCCCTCAGAACTAAAAAGCTGAGCTGAGAACACAGCTGACCTGCAAACTGGGTACCTTTGCTCTACAGAGATCTTAGTCACCTAGCACCACAAAGGCAACATCCCTCTAATCCAACCCATTTGCAGTCACCTACCTAGTCACCAGGTTGTCCTGGGTTAAAATTTCTTAGTTTATTATTTTGGGGGTTAGAGAGTTGCTATAGAGATACAGCTTTTTAATCTTCCAAGTGTGACGATGCTTCTTGTCCCAGGGAGAAAAGCATAGAACATGGCCAAGGTGGTTGCAGGTTGCAACTGTTTTTCTAGGGGTGAAAATGGAGAAGTCAAGGTCTGAACAATGCTCTTATAGAAATTTCAACATAGCATTTTGAGACCACAGGTAAGAATTTGTAACTGATTAATACAATCGCCTTATTGGGAAAGCAGGGGTGGAAGCAGTAAAAGACCTAAAATAATGTTTACATGCTTTTTTAAAGCTTTATAAATCACTCTAAAACCCAGATCTTGGAGAACCAATCACGTAATGCCTTTTTGCACAGGTACACTAAGAGTAATATTGTCTCACTAATTACAGTTCTCCAGGTATCCATTTCTGTTAGTACGTTCACGAGAAGTTTGTTGACTAAGCTGGTAATCATCGGCTAAGAAGATAAATAACCCTCAAAGGTAAATATTAAAACATCAGCCATGTGTGGTATGCAGTTGCTCTCTATTATTTTCTTTCTTATACGTTTGGCATAGGGACTGTACTGTCCCCTTATAGCCCAAACCCACCTGAATAACTCAAACTCTGTCTGAATTTAACTTAATCTTTCACAAACCCAGCCACCTACTTTTGCTTGATTTGAACAGAACGTGTGGGACAGTGACATATGAAATAGCATAGCTCAGTTTAAGGGACCTACAATAGTCATCTAGTCCAATGATATTTACAGCATGATCCAGAGCTTGTGGAACACTGAAAGATATTTCAGGTTTCATTCTACAGAGCAACATAAAAAGCCATATTAAAAAAATACAAATAACATTGAGGAGTGAGACATTATGAGTTTAGGAAATAAAATTAAATTGGTCAGAAATGCCCGTAGCTCCTGAGCTCAGATCTCTGATGTGTACTTAAGATGACATGAGCTGTAGCTTCCTGAAGACTGGTTCTGCTTCCATGGGATTGATAGATGGGGATAAATACACTTAGGAAATAGAGGAAAGATGGATAATTCTCTCATCTCTTGCTTCAGATAACTAATTTCAGTCTCTAGGAACAAGAACAGTATTTCCTTTCCTCTCTTCCTCCCTGCACGATACTAGACAAATAAGTTAAACTTACCTTTTCACAAAGAGCCACTACTCTTCCTCATTATCCAGGTGTCTGATTTAAGCCCTTTAGTAAAATTTGCAATGCTACTAAACACTCCCAGCTGTAAAAGTAAAGTCACCTGAAGTTTTTACGTTATTCAGTACTCTATCACACTAAGTACTTCAAACGGTGAAGTGCAAGACAAAGTTAATTAACTCAGCTGAGTGGATGCTTTAATGCCCATGACTTCCAGCCTTCCTCTCCTTAAGGAGATAAGCCTGTTTGACTTTACACCTCAAGAAACACTCAGGTAATATCAATGAGATCCTGGAAGGGCTCGTATGACAATGAATCACTGTCTTCAGCACAGGGGGAGAATTTGGCAAGGGGTCACATGTTGAAGTACAGAGAGAATCCCAAATACAGTAGCATTGCTCATGCAGTCAGAGATGTTTCTTCTACATGCTGAGTGAAACAGCATCCTGATGATAAAAACCAGCCTAACTTACAAGTGTGTGTCAAAATGCACGCTTGCATGCATGCAAGTGAAACAGTCGTGCCGACCATCTGACCTGTACCATTTTCAAAACTGTGAACGATTATATTTCAATGTAAAAGGACTGTGACTTAAGGACCCAAGTCTTGGAGGAAACTAGTAGGGTTTTAAGTAGGGAATCACAAAAAAACTTCCCAACATTTTTGTTCACAAGGTCAAAACCAGGCATAATCTCTTATGGGTGTTCCTATAACCATTTTCATACAGATCACTGATGCTGCTTCATGTATATATTTGTAAAAAATTTGACATAGCTGAATAGCGTATTATAGCTGAGGACGTGTTAAAATCCAGACCACGTGTATTCACAAAAAAATCTCCCAAATCTAAAGTAATGTACTGGAGCCTAATTCCAGGATTATAGACTCAAAGCACGTACATCTAGTTTGTTTTCTAAATAAACTCATCTTGCGGGTCTTTTCTTTGGATGCAGCAATAAATACCTTTAAGGTACTTCAAGGGTCAATGCTGCAGAGTGTACGCACTAGAAGTAATTTATTATGGTCTCGTTTCACAGGTGTCTATAGAACAGTATATTCAGCAAAAAAAAAAAAAAAAAAAAAAAAAAAAAAAAAAAAAAAAAAGGGGCTGTTAAGAAGCACACCGTTCATCAGAATGACACACCATGGTAATTATTTATGTTCTTCTGGGAATATAGGTTCCAGTACAAAGAACTCTCTGTTACAGCACCCTCACTTCAGAAAAGTAAAAAATAATAATGCTTATATGAAAGATCAGCAAATTATAAGATTCTAAACCTGAATTTCAACAATTAATTTTATTTTCAAATGCAAGAGAGGTAAAGCATATGCTTCACACTGTAAATATGCATATAACTGATCTTAATATGGTTCTTATCAGGTGCCACATTTCAGTACTTAAATAAACACTAATGCATGCTACTTTTCCTGTGTGAATATCCAAACATGGTCTTTTTTTGAGGAAATATGCAAGTTTGGCTTTGTTTTGTAGGACCTCAGCTTTGCACAATACTTTCCGACTGAGCAGTAAAGGCCAATTTGGTATGCGAGTTCTATGCTGCAATCCTACCTCCTGAAAGACTCAGCACAACTAATCAGTGAATATTTTCTGCCTAGCTACATTCTGGAGAGAAATGGCCACTGTTCCCATGCTGTAAGGTTTTTCTTCCATCTGGAATGGAATACTTTGCACAAAGTGTCATAAGAGGCGTTAATTTATACAGCATCAGTTCCTCTCCACAACTAGAAAGCCATCCACGGCTGGCATTCCCACTGATCACACACCTGGAAAATCATTGCTACGTTAGTGGGGATTACTGGCCAACTAGATCTGTACTGTAAGCAGATCTCACCTCTCAAACATTTTAATGTTTTATTTTTCTTAAAACATCTGAAATATATAAAAGTGTCAAGCTTATTTACATTTCACACAATTTATTTTTCAAACCTTTTCATAAGGAAGTGATCTTCAATCTTGACTTTTAAAAAAGAAAATAATGAAAAGGAGGTTTTCAAAAGTGTATTTGCATGAAATGAAAGGGTCTTACAAAATTAAATGTCTCTTGCATTATTTATTGCATGTCATGTCTGGATTTTGCTAACTAAAAGGTTTGATTTGAACCAAAGTGAAAGATTTTGCCTGTGGATTTTAAGTGAAGTTCAAGGTCTCACATTGCCAGAGTAGCTTCTCTTAAATTCATAGACACCAGATGGCCCCATAGCACTCACTCATCTAGCAGATTTCAGTTTCTCTGTAGGGAAGCAGACAAGGAGCTGTAGAGTTTCAGGTTCAAACCTATTGCTGCCTGACGTTTTAGAAGGAAAACTGCCTTGAATTTTAGCAGATTTATATGTGTGTGTGTGTATATCTGAAATTGCTGAGCCATAGCTGGAGTTCTTTGGACTCCATACATATTATGCCATGCATTCATGCAAGTGTACTTCAGTCCAAATTCAGCTTTCCAAATGTTACTAAGTGTACGGTGCTCATGTTTTGGGGTTGCTCCTTAGTCAGACACTGACATAAAAAAAGAGAATGAAATTTTGAGGTGTAGCAGAGCAGGGTCCTTTTATCAGATACATGCAAACAAAGCTTTCAGGAGCTTATGTATATGTCTATGAGGGCACAGGTTTCAATAGCGTTCCTGCTGTTTCTTGTGCTTTCTGTTGTCAGTCCCAAGGTACATCTTAGCCACCTCAAGGCATATTCCTATGGAGTCCAAAGGCCTTTAACTTTTTCTCATTTCATTATGAACTGAATTTGCCTACACGATGGTCTCGTTGGCTTTGCCTATTGTAATTAAAACACCCATTAGTAGCACAGCCAGATTTCAGTATGAAATGTTGGGCTTTAGGAAAAAACACATAAAGCTTGATCTGTAGATTCATATGAACTTTTTTGCAGGCTCCAGTATAGCTCTGGAATATATCCTCAAGCTGTTTGATCCAGTTTATATGTTTGTAATGGGTGACAGACCCTTAGGTACCAAAGGACTTTGACAGAATTAGCATCAAAGAAACCCATAAAAAGTGTAGATGATCCCATCTCTTCTGTTAAGGTTAGAAACCTAAGTGAGGAAGGAAGAGATCTCACCTTATCCTCATTCAGAATAAAACATGTAATTTCACCAGAATGTGTAATATCCACCAGTAATGTAGGAAGCTTTGGAGTAGAAGGAAAAAACATTTTCCACATCTCCTTTCAAAGCTTTACTGGTGGACAGTAAGTGATTTAAGATTCCCTGGGACAAGGAGGCATGACACTGTAGTTTGATGGTTAGGCTACTGTAGACAGGACAGTCCCAGAACAAAGTCCAGGTCACATCAGGCATGTACATACACCATGCAGCTGGATGCCTGCAAGCTCTTTGTCGATAAAACTTGGTGAAGTGACAATTGGAACTACAACTATCACTAGATCCATATCTGGTGTTAGATGTTATCTGAATGTCCTGGAGGAGTGTGAAGCTGGGCCAAGGTCCAGTGGTCTCATTCTTCCATTTTTCCACCCTGGACAAAACAAGCTGTTACCCCCACCCATGCAGGTGTAAATAAACAGACTTAGTGCAATTAATATAAGCGATAAGCTTGTCTACAGTCACCCCCACACACAATGATGTCTACACCAATGATGTAATATAAAAAACTAAGTATACATATTGCCCCAATATCGACCCTAAATTGGGACAGGAGAAGACTTGGAACTACACGGACGGATAGACTGACGAATTTGCTTCCCCTCTCCACCCCACCCCCCCCCACCAGGGACACCCTGTGGGAAAGATTCTCTACCTTAGCCTACTCTGAGTGACACTATTCACCCCAGGTGTATTTTGTGTGGTTATAATCACAATCTTACTTATTCCTATCGCACTGCTCGTGTATCCAACGGGCTTATTGTAACAAGTAGCCGGGCTACAACAGACAGGTTGTAAGCTTCTTTGATATCAGACCTATGCAGTCTTTCTGGTAAATAAGCAATAGCTAAACCTGCCGTTCATCAGCTGCAATAGCAAAAGAACCTGTAAATGTTGCTCTGTAAATAAACCATCGTTATTTGTGTCCCCAATTTTGCTTGTCACACATATTTGGTGTTGGCCTTAAGATTGTTTTTATTTCCCCTTTTTTCGCAAAAGATGCTTAACTGAGAGAGTCTTGGGCTGTCTTTGTATTTTATTGGCCAACTGTAATGCCACCGTCTTGTCAAAGAAAGCTGTAACTAACATCTCTGTAGAGCTTGGTCTGTCAGGAATGTGTACGGTAGGTGCCACAAGAATGTACTTATTAGACAAAGCTGAAGTGGAAGGAAAAGTTTATCTATATGATTAGGCACCAGCATCAGACTAGCAGGAACCGAAGACACTTTGGAATAGGCAGAGAACTGCAGGTATTAAAACATTTTTTAAAAATCAAATAGGAAGGGGAAAAAAAAGTTAATTTGGTGGCTCCAGTGAGAAGACCCAATGTTCCTCTCAATAAACCCAATTAAGTTTCTGTTACTGATGGTAATAGATGCTCAAATGGGTCTAAAGTTTGTTGACAAGATTTAAGCATGGAAAATATTAGCACACAAGTACTTTATATTTCAAGTAGAGCTGCAAAGAACAAAACTCTCAGAGGTATATCTGAAACTACTTGGGCACATTGTCAGTTAGGGAAGAGTAGGAAGCCCCTCCTATTCAACTAGTCCTACTGAAACCAGGATCAGAGTAAAGAAGCCTTGAATTCCAAACAAAGTAATAGATTAGAAAGCAGCTATTTACAGCTTTATTTATAATAGCCATAAACAGATGGAAGTTACTCTTTATGAGGTGGTATAGTGAAAACATAGGTCTTCTGAAACACATTTTCTTTCCCTCCCCGCAAAAAGATGAAGGAAAAACAAAGTGTGCACATAAAAATGTGCAGCATATATTTATTTAAAATAAGTACTCACACAGAAGGACATCAATAACACATGGAGAATTCAGTCGGATCTTGCTCCAAGGTATCCTTACCTCACAAAAAGTAATAAATACAAGCTGAAGATTAGACTTGCTATTTGGCAATACAAACATTGCAAAAAGACTATGTATTTCCATTAGGAGGTACTTTGTTACATCTTATTCTTGGCTCACCTCTCATTACGTGACACCCGTAGTTAGAATATGACTAAGAAGTTGGAGACCGCAATATTCACAGAAGCTGGACCATGCTCAAATATACTATTTATTTTTGTAATAAAACCAAACAAAGCCTACCTAGATGCAACAGATGAACCATCTTTAGATTAGCTGATTAGGTTTCAACCGTAAAAGCTTATGCTTTTTATTTCATTCTGACCCACAAAATGCAGTCTATTATGTGAGATAACGTATCACAAAAATAAAGCAATCTGCTTCACTTCTTCTGAAGTTATAGTTCAAAAAACTAGATGTTGATAAAGCTTTACACTGAGATCTAAGTGTATCAGTGCTTAAATTAATACAAAAAACTTGTAAGCAGTTCAAAAGGTGTTGTAGGTTGATGCCAGCCAGCAGCCAAGCACCCATGGAGCTGCTCAGTCCCTCTCTCCCCTCCACCTCCAGCAAGATGAGGGAGAGAAGAGCAGCAAAAGCAAGAAAACTCACAGATTGAGATTAAAAGTTTAATAAATGAAGGAAAGAGGAAAGAACAAACCACCAAATGATGCCAAGGCAATCATTCACTACCTCCCACAGGCAGACTGATGCCCAGCCAGTCTGCAAACAACAGCCGCCTTGGAAGCCAGCCCCTTACACACACCTTCTTCCCCTACCCTGTTTTTATTTCTGAGGGTGATGATACTTGATATGGAAACAGCCCTTTGGCCAGTTCAGGTTGACTGTCCCAGCCATGTCCCTCCCAATCTCTTGCCAGCCCCAGCCTACTTGCTGTAGGGGCAGAGCAGGAAAAAAAAAAGCCATGACCTTATGCAAGATGGCAGCAGCCAAAACATTGATGTGTTATCAGTGCTGGTTTAGTCACAAATCTGAAACACAGCACCATATGGGATGCTATGAAGACAGTTAACTACATCTCAGTCAGACTCAGCACAGAAAGAAACCCCAAGAATTTGGCTGTTAATCTGAATGAGATATGTCACATTGTTGCTCACTATTTTGAAGCCTGAAATCACATGCAATTAATCTGCTGTAAAATGTTTTCAGCATATGAAGCTGTGTGCCAGATTTATCAAACCTGAAAAGCAGTCCACTACAGCCAATACTATTCTTAACATTTGCAGTAGTGGCTTTGACCAGTGTATTTATAAAACAAGA
Source organism: Buceros rhinoceros silvestris (assembly GCF_000710305.1). Taxonomy (NCBI): domain Eukaryota; kingdom Metazoa; phylum Chordata; class Aves; order Bucerotiformes; family Bucerotidae; genus Buceros; species Buceros rhinoceros. Next base: position 17,944 of record NW_010416788.1, on the reverse strand, counting down.
CTAAGGTCTTCTCCAAACATACAACTTTGTATGTGAGCTTATGGGACTTACTGAGTCCATGTTATTAAAACTGATCTGGTTTTGTCCTGCAGATGGGATATTGGTATTTACTGTTCACTCCCAGCATGTTGTAAGCAGAATTGTACAGTAGATATGCATAAATAGAATCATAAATAAAAAGCTAGCAAGGTGCTCAGAAAGGCAGCTCAATGACTTAGCCACTGCACGTGAGAAGTCAGTTGATGATGCTTGCTTACTCTAGTTCCATAGGAAAAAAGCCATTAAATATTCAACATCAGAAACTGCAGTTTCCATGCATCTCTTCTCCTGCTCACAAGTAAATACCATGGGAATCTTAGAGCAGAAGTGATGGTCTGTGGAAGTCAGCAATGTCTTTTCACAGACCTTGAGAGCTCCTCAGTGTTTGTAGGAACAACTGTTGATTAAGTCCAAAATAACCTAACCAATGCGTCTCCCAAAGACAGTAGTTTTTATTAACCCACCATGAAACTCACTTATGTTAAGGACAAAGGTGTTAAGCACCACACGTTTAACCCACTGAACGTCTTCAGGAGTTGAGAGTGTAAACAGTGATAGCTTTCTGGCACTTTCTGACTTTAAAAAGGCAAATGCAGTCCCTCATTACCTTTTTAGTCCTCCTCACCTCCAGAAAGTAATACAGGAAAGCCAGTAAGAAGGTTTCCATAAATAAAAAAGGCCACTGCAGACTAAGACTTCCCCCAAAAAACCCCGTATCACTGTGAGAAGTATTAACAATTCAGTGTTACATGTAAAGGCCAACTCCTGCAGAGCAGTAAGGCTCTGTCCGTGCAGGTCAGTACTTGCAGCTCTGTGTTGCTCAAGCAGGAGCTTTGAGCTTACACTTTGGGGCTCCATCCCAGGGGAAAGTGCCCTCCTAGCAACTCAGGAGCTTCTTTCAATGCAGTAAGAGCTTTCTAGGAAAGCCTGAGCTCACTATAGTCAGACTTGAACATGAACTAAGTGAGGTTATCTGCGCAGAGTTTTAAAAGTAGCATTGCTCACTGAAGAAGTCTCTCAAAATTCCCGAGAGATGAAGACATGACAGTGAGCAATCAAGGCCATGATTTTCTATGTGCAACTTAACAGAAACCACTTCCAAGCGAGCTGAAGCCACTTTAAGGCATATGGGGGGCACAGTGAGCACCGATAATGACTGCTGTCAAATCTAAACATGACTAGAGATTCTCTTTCTAATACATGTAGGTGACCCAAATTTGGGTTCCGAGACACCGGTGAACTAAACCCCATAATTCTGTTTGAGGTATTAGAAATTTTACAACTTGTGCACATCTCTGTCACTTGCCAAGGGCCTTTATGTAGATGTGCCATACCAGAACCACTAAATGTCCATGCCCTGGACATTTCTTGGGCAGACTTTGCTCCCCTGAAAATGAGCAGAGGCAAAAGCAACAGCCCTAGCTCCCCTTTCCTCTCAACCGTCTTCCCCGCAGCATGTCAGGCTAGCAGCAAACAGGGACATTCTCTATTCCATGGTGCTACACAGCAAGCAAGCTCACTTCTAAATATATCCAAAAAGAAGTTTCTAAACCTCAAAATAAATACAGTTCTTACTGTAAGTTACGCAGCAAAATGTAGGTCATACCAAAGAGTTCATGGTAAATGTAGTGTTATTTAACTTCTTTTGCTTGGCCTCCACGTAGCAGATACAAGAAGCCCATTTTAACAAAATTAAGACTTCCACAGAAAGTTACAAGTAAGTTTACTTTCTGGGTTTTTTACTCCCTGTCATAACAAAATAATGATCATCTTGCCTGCTGTTCATAGGAGGACCTTTTGATACAGCAGGCATTCCTTTGTTACACATTGTTGCTGGTTTTCCCTTGGGGAGAGACTTCTGCGTTGCTGGGGTCAAGCTTTCATTTGCTTGCAAGTTTTTGGCTGAAGGCTGGCTTTTTGTAGAAGGCTGTGCTGGCTTTTTTGTGGTTAGTGCTTTGGCTGAAGTTTGAGGAAGCCGAACAACAGATAAGGGAGAGCGTTCAGTAGTTTTGGATGAAGTGGGTCCAATTTGAAGGGGTTTACTGATATTTGGTTGCTTATTGACAGCTGATGATACAGTTTTGCTTGTAGATACAAGTGTAGGTGGTGACTTTGATGCTTTGCTAACTGCAAGGGAAGGTGCAGAAGCAGAGTGTTTTAGGACCGAAACACTTTTCAGGTTCCTCACCAGGTGAGAAGCTGTTTGTGGCACTTTTTGAGGATGCTGAGATCCAGTTCCTGAGGTCGGAATAGTATTTTCAGAAGGAGTTTTTGCAAGGAGTTGCTGAGAATGTGCAAACTTGGCAACAGAGTGCAGATTTGTAACAGGCGGCCGAGCAGCCCTTGGAGCAACTGAATTTGCTTTGGTTTTTGTGACAGATACTGGTTTGCATTTAGGAGGAACATGCTTCTGTTTTGAAGCTGTTGTTTCAGCTGTCCCAGGCAACTGAGACAGATGTTTTCTGGAGGACGAGAGGGCAGGATGCAGCCCTGGTGCCAGGGAGCCTTGAGGCAGGGCTAATTTCACCTTGGGAGCATCAGGGGACCGAATACGTTTGCGCAATGTTTCGGAATGAACAAGAGCCATTCTCATTCCCGCAGATGAAGAGCTTTTGCTTACAGGCTGCAAAGGAGCAGAAGCTGGTAAATCATGCGCAGGAGAATACGGCTTCTTCGAGGTGCCAGCTAACGATCTGAAAGGAGACTGTGTGGCTGTCACTGAAGACCCTTGTAATTTGGACCTAACTGTCAATGATTTGGCTGTGGAGGATGGGGGCACTGACACTTTTGGTGATGCCAGGGCAGGGGACTGAGGACGTTTAGATAAAGCCTTCTTGGCACTGGTCTTGAGAGCTGAAACAGGAATAGGGGCTTTTGATGGCTCCTTTTGAAACATATTGACAGCTGACATTGGATTCATAACAGGAGGCTCCTGAATTCTAGCTGACAAGTTGGGGACACTTTCACTGGTGACCCCTTTCTGAAATGCCAGGATTTTTTGTTCCAAAGTTGCAAACTGAAGCACTCGGCATGGATCATATTTAAGCAGAAAACCTTGAAGAGTGTCCCAGCCTCCACCAACACGTACCATCACATGCTTGCCATGGAGCATCTGAAAATGGAATAAGAGGGGGTGGGAGCAAGGAAAGAACAAGAGAAATGTCTATCTTGTTTTATGCAGTGTTATGTCTTCATCTTACATTAACATCTATTGAAGTTGACTAAAACCAGGTCCACCTCTCAGAGAGAGAAACACTTACAAAAAGGATAAATTATGTGACAAATAAGGGTTATGCTTCCCAATTCTTTTACTAAATAGTTTCTCCTGCAGAGACAGTCATTATGTGTCAGAAAATAGTGAAAGCATGTATGTAGAAGATATCTTAACTATTCCGTCAGCATTTTGAGTTAGTATACAGAGTATGGAACAAGATTTTGTTCAAATTATGGATGTCCTTGTGACACAAACTCTTAATTCTGCTGAAGAGAGTGTTCAACTATCCTGCAAATTATAAACCCATCCAGATTTTGAACAAGCAACATTCTCATGATATTCTATAGCATCATTCTTATTTATATTGCAGGTTGTTCCTGAAGTTTTAGAAACACCATCACAGAAAAGCAGTAACTTAGTTTAGTGTGCTTTTAAAATCAATGGTTGTAAGATCTAAGTAGCCTCACTTACTTTGAATAGATTGGATGATGTGGTGTCCCAACCTAAAATCATTCTGTAATTCTAAAATAATACCATAAAAATGTGGTATTCCACTTAAAAGCATCTCTCCCCCCATTTTGAATATAATTGGAATTTTGAGAAGCTACTTACTCGTATGAAGAGTACTTTATCTCCTAGTCTGTAACGTCCCTCTGATAAGTATTCAATTGAAAATCGATGGGAACAACTGCAGGGAGGATCTTCTGCTATATGTTTAACCTAGTTATTAAAATTGAAAGCATTTGCAAGTATTTCGACAGAAGCATGCGTTTAATAGTTTAAGACATTTTACACATAAAAAAGATACTGAAATCTTCATCCCATGATTTAAGAAAACACTAGAATTCTGTCAACTCACTAGAAAATCTCAGCTACACAGAGTTTCAAAATGTAGAATAGAAGACTGACAGAACAAACTGTATGTACAGTCGTTCCACTCCAGTTTTCATGATTTCTTCAATTTTAAGTTTCTTTTACTTTCATTTTTAAGATTTGTTCACAATGCTGTGCATAGTAGCAATCAATTCCAATCATGGTCTTGTAAAGACACTGTTATGGTCTCTAGAAACTAAAAAACAAGTGCCTGGGTCTCTGATGTGACCAAATCCATTGCTACACCTGACCCAGGGCTACCCAGTAGCCTTCTCTCTAACTATCCGTAAGGCTTTTATAAGTCAATCTGCTACTGAAAAAAGGAGAAAGATAGTCCCCAAATAAGTCCAGGGATGGAGATGTGCCTCTTACAGCCACTTAGAAACTTAAATTGGAAGGTCGAGACTTTTGCCAAACAAGAAAAATAATGAGAGTTTTCAGAGAGAGGGAGAATCTGGTGAATGACATTCTTAAAGAAGCAGAAGTTTTACATTACAACACAGAGGACCTTTAAACAAAATGAATTTTAAAGTCTCAACATACACTTTTAAGCAAAACAGGAAAGTTGTTCATCAATTCTTTTGGACCATTCACAAGATGTACAAACTGTTTCCTATTCTGCATACATATTCACTTCCAGCTGGTACAGCTACAGAGGTTTTATATAAAGTCTTTTTGAAAAAGTGTTTCAAAACCTACTTTAACATTTGATGGTCTTATGAAAACATGAAACTGAAGAGAAGCATATGTTACAGTGATAGAACATTGACACACCAGAAAAATAGATGAGAGTATTTCTTATACTGAAAGCAGCAATGAAAGGAGCAGGAGATGAGGTGGAAGTCAAGGCAAGTTATATGTACTGAGGTATTAACTTCAAAACATACAGGACAAAAAAAAAAGGTACTCTTCAATAGAGGTGCATACCCTTTTGTTTTCAATTTAAGGAGGCTCACAAATACAAGATGAAAAACAGGCTACACTTACTGAGCCAAAGTACACAAGCACTAAACTTGATTTAAATCTCGTAGCACAATATAAGTAGTCCTTACTGCTTCATGTAGCTCCCCATGGTGACAACATGACTTTGCTGTACTGATAGGTGATGGCGGTCCAGAGGTCATCAGTAGTGTTTCTTCTAGCTCAATTTCCTTCTCTAGTTTAACTAGTACAGGAGGTTCAACTCCATACCTCAAATACAGAAGTAGAGAGTTTAAATGCTAATTGACTAAAGAAAACAAGAAGAAAGTAATGATAACAAACACATAAAATTTTGAGTGGCTTGACTGACAGGCAACAGCACTAAATCAGTCAGAGGAATAATTGCCTTGATAACCTGAAGAGAAGGAGCAGCTCTGAGTTTCCAGCAGAAATTCTCCCTAGTCTGGGGGCTACCAGAGAAGGCAGTAAAAACTGTCGCAACCAATTTAGATAAACTATCTTAAAGCTTCCAGCTCTGCATGAACAATAAATTAGAAGTGTAAATTTAGAGAAAGAGACACCTGCCGAAAAGCTTAAAAAATAAAGACTTTAAAGTGTATTTAATGCTCAATGGGTTCTTCAAACGTACACATATCTGTAAGTTGAATGCAGCATTTAAACATAGAGCTATAAAAAGCAATGTGGATTAGCATCTCTGTGTGAAAGGAGTCTGTTAAATAGTTGAAAAAATACTCATGTTGTACAATGAACCTAGCAGAGATTACTCATTACTTTCTGTGCAGAATTAACATCTACTACATTACACTTAATCACTGCAGATTGCCTTAACTTTATCTCAGCTTTTACTTAATAGAACGTATTCTTCAAATTCTTGTTAGTAGTATGTGCAGATCACATACCTGGATACAATGCGCCCAATTTCCAGCAGACAAAGATACACTTGTCTTGGATCCTTGTGCAAAACTAAAAAGGAAGAGGAAAAGAGGGAGTTACAGCTACACTGTTACACTGTGGGGAGGCCTATGAAATTAGGTACAGAGAAGAGAAGATAAGGAATAGATGACTATAACTTTGCCATCATTCTACCCAGAGACAAGCTACAATATCATGGATAAAGCACTATATGCTTTTCAGCACTAATTTTCTATTCCATGAAGCATTTAAATGCATCCTGGCACTTCTAAAAATCAATCTCTTCTTTGCCTCCTAAAAGTAATACACTAAGAGTAATACTTTATTTGGTTTTATGCTGTTCTTTCTTGATACAAAGCCAGAAAGAAAAAGATCTGCGAGATTTCACTTCCCTATCCTCAAATACATTATTGCAGTCTTGAAGAAGAAAAGCATTCAACAACTCCATATGTTCATGCTTGTACATACAGGCACACACACTCTGTAGGTGAACAACCACAGGACTATAGACTACAACACTCCTAGCTGACAAGCAGAAGGCTATGCAGCCACTCACCCTAAGTGGTTTAAAACCTTGGCTGTGAAAGAGTAGTCTGAGTCATTGCTACCATTTTGGTATGCAACAGATTTTTTTTTCTTATCACTTTTAAAGTTCCAGGTGCCAGCAGGGCCCATCCATGCTGCAGATTCACCCAGTTCCTCTAGAAGATACCACTTTGCCAGAGGCAGCTCCCCTACCCCATGCTATACACTCATTTCACCCCTCTACCGGGCTCCACCTCCTGCCCCATTGACACAGAGGTTTTCTTCAAAAGAGAGGAAGAGAGAACGGCATTGGGGTAAGAGACAAATAGATTCAAATATCAGATACTGGCTGTGATCACAGAAAGGAATCAACACTCTTCCAGGTATGTTAGGAGCACAGTTTTTCACTAGGCTTTGCTTCTCAGAGACTGTGCCCACTTTAACCCAAGGCAGTTGATTGCACCCCTCAATTCACAGCAGCTGTAGCAGCGGCATGCACTTAACTGTATAAGCACACCAAATGATGATCAGAAGAGTTGAAAAATGAGATGGAAGAGTGGAGTGACAGTCAAACGGTGTGAATATGACCATGGTAGGTCTTCTGGGATTTATCAACAACTTTGAAATAAAAACAGTCCATTATTATACTGCTGCACTGAAGAATGTAAGAGGCAGAAGGAAAGCAATGTTTGTTTTGGTTTCTTGAAACTTCCAACTTTAGGTGTGCAAGAAAAAGGAAAAAGAAACTAGCCCATGAACAGAGAAAGAAAAAAGTTTAAAATCTCATGTACTACCTCTTCCTCTGTCCTCATACAAGTCTCAAAATTGGGATGCTTTCAATATGTTCTAAGAACAGTTACGCGAATGCTTCAGAAAAAAAACCCCATCCCTGTGCTTTCTTAGCCAACTGGGAATACAACAAAATAGCTCAGAAATGAAAGGCTGGGAGAAAGGTTATTCAAATCCCCTCAACCCACATACAGCATTGTACAATCCCCCACCATCATTAAGCACAAGAAATGGGAAAAGCTGTAGATACAATTTTCATATGGTTTAATATTTATTTGAAGAAGTCTGACTTTCTTCAGGCTGTGCAGTAGCAATATTCAGTAGAAACTAGAAATCACTCTGAAGAGAAACCTTATGAGTCAGCTCTATATTTACAGATGAAATCTAACATCTTTCTGATGTTCAATTTGATATTTAAAATGACTTTGCTTTAAATAAGAATGAATTGTTTCCTAAAGTATGAAGTCAGATGTTCTTGTTGGCATCATACATCCAGTTTGTAAGCCTACTTTTTAAAAAGAGCTGATTATGAAGGGTAATTCTAGAACAGAAAGTAGACACAGCCATAATCTAAAAGGTACTAGAGGCCATTTCATCTTTTTTTTTTTTCATGTGTTTGTCAGTTGTAGCAGAAGTGGTATAATTTGCCTAAATCCAGAAAAAAAAAATCCAAATATACCCCTAGCAGAGATCAAGACATTTGTTTTGGCTTGATGTCAAAGGGCAACCCATGATGGCTACTCTCCCTTCCCGCTGTCTCAAGACCTACTTCACTTATTTCCTTCACAGCCATCCACACTTTTCAGTGTTGCTCTATGTATCTGATGGGAAAAAGACAATTATCAAATTGTCTTTCCCATATTTCATTCCTAAAAAATGGTTGAAAATTTGATGGAGAACATCAGTGGAAAGAATGTTTCATCACAGAGGCTGCAAGTCTGCTCAATCTGACTGCCAAAAAAGTTCATGGAAGATATTTATGCCATAAAGCAAGCTTGTGTTACAGCTTACTTCAAAACACTTCTTAGCTATGAACAAAAGCCACAGCATTAGGAAATCCTGTCTGCTTATCTCAGGGAGGCTAAAGAGGTTCTAGTTACCCATCCACTTACAGGAACTAAGGTGTTTAAACAATGCAATTCATACAAGTTGAACTAAAAAAAAAGAAAAATTGAAACTAATTTGCTTATAGCTCAGTTTTCTTACTCATCTGTATTTCACGGCACTGAAAAAAGATACAGTCACTAGTTAAATCAGAATGAGACAGATGCAAATGAGGATGTTTTCTCAACTATTTAAAAGATGACTTATCCAGTAGGGAAGTCATGGGCAGTCCAACTAGCATGGAGGACAGCTTGAAAGAAAACCAGTTAATGAAAACAGTTCTTTCCATTTAAATAGCACTAAATGGCACAAAGACTTCAAGAAACTCTAGTAAATATAGTAACAAATCCATTTGATTACTGAAAACAAAGATACTTTGCAATTTCTTGCTATTCTGCTGACAGGCAGATATTTTCCCTTTGTATTAATTAATTTTTACTAACATAATAGCTGGTAGAAGAACATTCCATTATTTACCATGTGATGAAAGCGCAGTTCATCTTAACTGGCAATCAGAAAAATTTATTCCATCTGGATGTATCAATCTAGAAGCCGTTTGTTATAAGGAACAGACTGTGCACTGCCGCAGGCATACACACAGTAGCAATATTTATTTTTGAAATTATCTTATTAAATGAGAAAATACAATTGGTTTAGACTCATGTCAAGAAGGTCCTGCAGTAAATGCTAATTACCAACAGATAGTTGCCACTTCAGCACAACACCCTGATGTAGTTACCAAATTTAGCAGTCATGACTGCATTATTCTGAGGGCTTTCTGCAACAAGGATGAACTCTAATACCAAATAAAGGACCTTATTGTGAGCTGACTCCATGGCACTGTGGTTTTCCCACACAGGGAAAGCAAAACCGCATTTTTCCTGTCTGTTTCTCAGTGGGCCTTTTTACTGAAGGAAAACTCGCAAGTTTGCCACACAGCTGTCACTCCCTGCTTCATCCCACATGACAACTTTCAGAAGTTTGGAAAAGCATCATGCAAGTTAGAGCAGTCACTGAATCCATTTTTTCTCCAAGACTTTTACTTGAATGCTGCCTTAAAACAAAAGCATTAACAGCTTGCAAAGATAGGCACAGTCATGACAAAGGCTTCAAAAGACAATACACAAGAGATCTCCCAGTCCAGGTAGTTACCCACATACAGATTAAAGCAAGTCTTACAAAAAGATAGATTTACCTAAACCTTCTGATTCAAAGAGATAAGTCTCATCAACTCCAATGGCCCTACACCAGTTAAGAAAGTTGGCTGTATTATCTCTAGCAAAAAAAGATCCTGATGGAGCATCCTTCTTACACGGAACTTTTCTCATAGGAAAATTCTGGCAAGGGAAGAAAACAAAAAGTACATTGTGCACATCAACATTGCCAACAGATTTCAAAGCATATTTGTAAAGGAAAATAAATCATAAGTTTGGATTACAGAAACAGTGTTTAGTAACTATTTTGTGTTCAACACACCACGTAATCTATTACAAAAAGCTACACTAAGGTAGATGGCATTCCGCCTTATCTTTGTGAACAGTCACTGAGTGAACAATCCTTAGCTCTGCAGCCTCTCCCAAAGCTGCTCATACAGTTGCTTCCCCATTTCCCCATATGCTGAGGTAAAAGTCTTAGTTGTGGTTTCATAGGTCTACACAGTTATTCCCCCTCCCAAGCCCATTTCATAGCAGTAGAATAAACAGAGAGAGAGAGAGAACCCCGAATCAACTAAACTATTCTTGGCTGCCAGAATTCAACATTTTAGAGCCCATTCTAGAAAGCAGAGGGCATCAAAAGGGAATAAAGGGCAGTTTTCTTTAAAACTATTCAGTACTTATTGGTTTTGAAACTGGTGTCTTCAAAACTAAACAAACAGTTCAAAAGCACACAACTTTGGCATCTTTACCTCCTTAAAAAAGAAATAAACCCCTCAGGATGTGCAGCATTCAGATGGCTCTTGTATAAATACCAGTCGGCATCTTAAGATTGCTGCCTTGTGTCTTCCCGCTCCCTCCAGTTAATAGTAATTCTAATATTAGTAACTATATTGTGCATTATTTAAAACCGCTGTTTTACTAGATAAACCAGTAAAATGTAAACACAAAAAAACCAGTCTGGATATGGTGAAACAGTTCCTCCTGCCCCCAAAGGAAGCACTACCAATTAGAACACATTAGTTTGTGATCTACTATTTGACAAATTCAGGCATTACTGTGGGTAGCTATACTGGGTAGCTGTACACTGAACATACGCTACCTGCACCAGCATTACATGGTTTTATACTCCAAAGTGACACATCACTATTTTTCATCATACAAACACAGACTGCAAGTTGCTTGAAATTCATGTTTCATCTCAGCCTTGGTTTCTAACAAAAACCACTGAAGCCTATCCCCAGGTTCATCCCAACACAGATATTTTCATGGTTGACCTACGTACTAGAATATAGTTTCTGGAATAAAACATTTCACCAAGTGCCAATGGATATCTTGTTACCAAACCACCCTGATGTTATCAGGGGAACAAAAACAAAATAAAAAAACCCCAAATCTTGGACTAGATCTTCAACTTGCAAAACTTGTACTGAAATCAAACTAAAAATATAGTAAGGACATTAGGATTTGATTACCAGAGTGAATAAGTAATTTGTTCCATAAGGACAGTTTATCCAGCTGTAACACCACACTGTTGCTAATCAGTCTCCAGATACACAGCACACCCCTTTGGGAAACCTCACTCACCTGCTTTCCTTTTACTCTTACTTACAATTAAAGAGTTTATAGCTGTATTAAAAATCACAATATGACTCACCCTTAAATTATTTGAGCTACAACATTTTTTAACAGTGTTTTGAAGAACACCAACCAACTGGCAGAGTAGTACTCCATTATCAAGTTCTTCTAGCAGTTGTTCTGCTTTGACTTCTATTCCTAAAAAAAACCCCAGAAGATCAATATTAATTACTCCACAGGAGGTAAAGAAGTTTCATATGAACTTAGAGGCAATTCAAACAGCATCATGTAATTTATGACAGTGTTAAAGCCTGAAAATTAGTATTAGTAAACTGAAAATCAAATATCCACTTACACTAACAAGATTCAGAAATACAAATTAGAATGATTAATCATCCTACCTCTAAGAGGTGGCAGCTAATAGAATCTGAAACCAAAGCATGCATTTTAATGCAAATATCCTAGCCACTCAGGCTCAAATACACCAGATCATAATAGTACTATAGATAAAGTGTCAGAATTGACCGGAATATTGGAAAGTGTTTTGAAATTTATCAGACAGTGATTTATTTTTAACCTCACCCAGCAAGCCAGACAGCCAGATTGACAGATCTTCTTGCATGGGCACCAAAGTTGCTTCGTGCCGCACAGATATCCATTGGTCATACAGGCACACATCTGCCAAACCTGGCCCATGTCTGGGAGTCAGAGGACTTCGGGGACTTAAGGGAAGGTCATCGCCAAACCACACCTGAGGAAGATTTCAGTGAGCTGAAGACAGTAAGCTTTAATATTTGCAGTCCAATGATGAAAACTCGCAGTTCTGAGTTATGCTACAGATCTATTATTCAAAGAGTAAGTGTTCATTTCCCTTCGCACAGATACACCAAACACCACACAGTAATCTCGAATGGTGCACCTTTCATTTAGTAACTCCTGCATCAAAAATACTACTACATTCATTCTCTTGACTTCTTTGGATTTAAAATTACATACTTTCCTGAATAGTAAATAAAAAAAAAATAGGTATTAAACTCGTGGGGTTTTTTTTCCCCTCAGCATATTAAGTAATAATCTGCAGCTTATCATATAGTTTACTAGACTACTGATTTCTCTGATCCTTTTGTGTTTAAATCATTACAAGGATGACGCTAATAGAGGAAAGATTTTCCCATGCAGAAACATTACACACTTCTTGAACACAAATCCTTAGCATTTTTCTTAAGGATTGCGTATTCTCAAACCGAAAGGTATATTTACATTTTGAGAAAAGGACCAGACTGACATTTCACGTACAAAATGCCCAGAAAGAAAGAGTGCTTCTGGTGTTCTTAACTACTTTCAGTTCAGGAATTGTGTGCGTTTATAAAATACGTTTATTTCTATTAAGTGATTATTTAGAACATAAGGTTTTAAAAAACATCTCTTACTCAACAAGCAAGTTTGTAAATAATCTTAGTCTTTGACTTCAAAACCTTCTTAGGTAATAGCGCTTAGGAAGAGAAAGGATCACCTGATATAACACTGGGTTATCTATCTTGTGACATTGCTCTATTTGTAAAAAGGAAAAACCATCACTTCAAAAAACAAAAAACAAAAAAAACACCGAAACACCAGACAAAACCTAAAGATAACTCTGGGGATTCTAGTATTTCATCTGCTTCAGAGTATATTTTTGTATTTTAAAAATTATTTTACAGAATTCAAACATTACAAAAGGCATTTACCTGAACTGCATTCTGCATGGTCACCTGCATTCACATTAGTTTCTCCCCCTGGGAAAAGAGAAGAGAATTCTTAATATAGGCACTCCTCCTTTCACAAAAATCCCCAGGAAAACCCATTCAGTGCTGTTTTAGGAAATAAGAACAAGTTTAATTGGGAATGGAGCGGGGAGGAGAGAAGTATCTGAGCAGCTAAGGTTTTGATACAGTATTCAACCAACTTCAGTTCCCTACCCTTAAACAAAGCAGCAGTTACTACAGCACGAAGTAGCAACTAACTTTGTATGCATGAATAACACTCAAAGGTTTGCATGATTTTAAGGAGCTGTAAGGCATTTTACTTTGCCAAAGAGATATACAAATACTTCAAACCATTCTTGGACTTCACAGTGTTGGCATTCACCCTTTCCTTTTAAGCTATCACAAGCGTATCTTGTACATGTGTAAATACGCATATATGCATCCTGAGTTTACATTAAATACTTCGAAGATTATGAAAATCTTAAAGTAAGGAAATAGTTTTGAAGAACAAGATTTTTTTTCTTGCATAGATACATAAGAGAAATCAATGTTTTTATTAATTTCTGTTGGGACTTCAACTTTCCAGGAAGCTAGAACACACCTCTATTTTCAACAGAATGCTGAGAACAATTGTAGCAATGTGGTTATCAGGACAATTCCCTGGAAAAAAAAATCCTTAAGGAAAGTTTTAGAAGCAATCTGGAAAACTCTCTCTCCTGAAGCCAACACAGGATTTTCCAGCAATGCTTTGAATTATGGAAAAACCCAGCACAAACTCTGCACTGGGCTGGGAATCTCCACGTGGGCTTCAGGTCTAGTGATGCGCAGTGTTACCAGGTTAGTTGCATACACACGTACCAGAAGGAATTTCCTCATTGTAATTCTCCACAGTGGTAGTGGAAGGCATGACAACCTCAAAAGGTACCTATCTGTGTCTTGAAGCCAGTTAAAAACAACTTTCTTGCTTGGTTATTTAATAGCTCAAATAAAACTTCACCTTACTGATTAGGGTGGAAACCAGATTGCAGACACTATCAGACAGCTTTAACTCATCTGTTTTCCTTTACAAACAACTTCACTTGCCTGTCCCAAATGTTTAAGCCTTATACAGAGATGACATTCTTCTTTTCCATCGGCTACACAACTTGGCCTTCCTATGAGAAAAGGCCAAATAGCCCACCACAGAAGGCCCGAATCTTATAAAAATGTTCCCCTTTTCTCTTACCCAGAAAGCAGAAGAGTGTTGTTTCCTCCTCTTTTTTCCCTCCCACTGCCTTGAACCTCACATGCTACATAGGACCACATACGTCAGGCATTTCAAACAACTTACCTCTATGACAAGCAAACAAGCAACCAGTTTGGTTTTGGGCTGAAGCCACTTCCTTGTATCAGGGCTGCTAGCACTTCTCAAACTTTATCAGAGATACTCCAAGTGATATCTTCCCTCCTCCTTTTATTTCTAGGGAAGATAAAAAAAAAAAAAAGAGACACGTCCTCTCCTTGATGCCATTTTCCTTGATGCCATTTTTTCTTCTATGAATGAACAAGGGAAGGGCAGGGTATATACCAAGCATTACTAATGAGCATGTTATGCTTCCCACAGCTTTGTCCAGGGGAACACATTTTCCTTTAGCATAAGAAAGCTATTGTGCCAAGAGAGTTACAGTAAGAGGCTTCATTGATTAAAAAAAATAAATAAAACAACAGCAAAACAGCCAGCAGAGAAGTTGGTCTCATTAAAATAAGGAGCCCTATATAGGCTAACAAGAGCTCTAGCATACTAACTGCCAAGGGGAAACAAAAGACAGCCTAATTCACAGGGACCACTCAAAACACGAACAAAGCAAAATATTCACACAGCAGCTATAACAAGAATGCTCAGCATCTGCAGTTTTGTGGCATGCCTAACAAAAACTAGTCTTAAAAAGAAAGGAAAAATTTTAAAAAGGGGGGAAAATAAAAAAACAAGAGGAGATTGAGGAAAATTGTGGCACTTGAACTTTAAGGGTCAGCTCTTCTAAAAGAGGTTATTTTGTAAACCCATATGCCAAAGGGCTCTCTAGAAAGTCAAATGGCTTCACTTATTATCAGGGCATCTGAGTAACACTTAACAAAAGAAACCCTCTTATGATACAAACTACCCTGCACGAATTTTGAGTTGAAAAATATAGAAAAAATTACTGATATTCATATCCCAAACAGTCCAGCTCTAAGATTGCAGGGAATACAAACTAATGTAGCTTTATCACTTACAGGAAAGGCATGGGATCGAAACACCCAGAAGTCTGCCACCTTCAAATAGTTGGCTTGCAAAGATGCAGAATGTGCTGTGGTGACACAAATACTGCAGTACCAGGTAGAGTCATAACCAAATCTGACATCTTCTAAAACCAGTTGGATTCCCTGCATCAAGCAGCTGCACATAATGGATGGAGCAAGTATTTGATATTTAATTCAGGAAGCTCCAGCTAGAACCGCATCTGTTTCTATGCATGCCACTTTTATCAACTCACCTTCATTCAACAGGCATTTGGTGAAAAGATCCCAGAATGCAAATGCACTGTATCACACATTCCACACAGCCTCAGGCCATGCCATGCCCATTTCCAGGCCAGTTAATATCTCCAAGGACCCTAGGAGGGCTCTCTACCTACTTCACCTCTTAAAACAGGGGAAGCACCAGAAACTTGCAAGTGCTTCCCAATCAGAGGGGCAACCAGCCCAGCTCTGAGATCAGCAATCGTAGAAGTCCTCCACCACCAGCACTACTCTCACAAAACACTTCTTTTCTGCTAGCACTTCTGCTGCCAACAGGCTTCATGGGATCAGACGAGAGGAGAAATGCTGCCTAGTAACACCTTACAGCTGAATCAATAAAGCAACACTGATTTATTGCGAGATGGACCGTCAGCCCCAAATGATATATTGGTGAAGGCAGGAGCTGCCATTGACTGGCTGACTGCCAAACCTCTAATAAAGGACTAGAGCTATGGATCAACATTAGGAAAGAGAGGTGAGGAAAATACGTCTATCTGCTGACATCTGGCATAGGGACAAGAATTTCACCAGAAAGAGGGTTCAGACACACCCCAGACATGACCCACACAGGACAGCCTCGCAAGACCATAGTTTGCCTCTGCTTTGCAGAGAGACAATCTGAGAAACAGCTAAGTCAGCAAATACTAAAGCACTTCACGCAAATACTTCAGAGTGCTAAACACCTGTTCTTAGATGCTACGCAGGATAGTCTGCTTAGTATCAGTTGTATCAGGTTTTCTAGATCACCCACTGGGGCCCAACCAGCAAGACACGTGACACTAATTACAAGCCACGCTATAGCACAAGAAGAACCGTGTCCAAGTCCCGTTTTACTTGACTGCACAGTTTACAAAGAAACAAAACAAAACCTGTACCTCCACAGATACCTAAACACCTATGAAGCAGCCATTGATCTAGCTAAGTAGAACCTAAAGGGATTCACAGACTCATTAAAAAAACCTTTGGTAGAAATACTTTCACATCTTCACCCTGTATTTAAGATATTATACACATGATCTTCTATTCCATCAACACCCAAAGGCAATCACAACAGACTAACCCAGAGCAGCTGGAATCTGTAGATTAGACTTGACAGTACCTACTGAAACCCACATTTTTAAACACTCTGAAATGAAAGAAGCTGTCAAGTCAGTACTTGTTGAAACCTGCTACAGGATGGCCAAGTTTTTGGTTTTGGTTTTTTTTTTTTGGTACACATAACCTAACACTCAGAAGAAAAGAGGTAGGCCCAACAAAAGATATCCATGGAGCACTACTCTCTCTGTCACTACAGCAATTACAGAACCCTTTTGTTACATCACTGAGTCAGTAGGAGCTCTGCTTCGCTGAGGAGGCCTCAGAGGCACAAAAGCAAAAGAACCAGACTAGTCAGTCCAAGGTGAAGGACTTTAAGGTGGCATCCAACTCCTTACATTAAGGCATGCTGACTGCTCTCCTCGGGGACTGACTTTCTGCACCTTACAGTGACACTGTATACAGCATGTGGCAGCGAGCCCACTCTTTGCCTCCAAAGAGCAGCTTTCACCTGTTCGGGCAGAGAAACCCACCTGAAATCAGGGAGGAGCACTTCATCTCAACTGATGGCATCTCCACAGGAGACATGCAGACGGCTCCTTTACCACAAGAGCATCCAGTTTGGGGATAGGCTGATTGACACAAGACAAGCTACCCCTGCTGCTCGCTCGTGTTTACAGACAAACTCTTCTTCCTCACATTTCTACACAATGCTCCTTTCAGCAAAGCAACATGGAAGGGAACATCACTTGATGCCCAGACAGCAGGCTGCTGGCTCTCCAAAGTCAGAAAGAATTTATTATTACTTAAATATAAAACCCTGTCTAATTATGAAAGATCCACCCTGTACATTTAGAATTACAAATGCACAAACCAGCTATGCCTTATAGGTCAGGTACTTTTTTCCATGTCTTGATCTGATACTATGCCACAGGTGACACACAGCATCTCTGGAACACAGCCAGCTTTTGGACAAAGAAAGGAGCCAGACACTTGCCAGATTACTAAGCAATATGAATTTTAGCCAAGAGCATTAGGGCAAATTTCCTACAAAAACAGTACCTCATCCTCAAACGCTTGCGTGAGGTACAGGAGAGACTGGTTTGAAGGCTGTTATGCAAAGAAACCTCCCCGCTCTCCCCTTCCCAGGGTAAGTTTCACTGCATTTCGCTTTCAACATCCGTGCCAGAGAGCCCAACTCCGCCGGGTAAGAGCTGCTGCCCCTGCAAAGGTGACGGAGCCGATCGCGGTAACAAGCTTAGCCCAACACTGTGATTTGTCCCGGCTGCACGGGGCTTCCCGCGACATGCGATGTTCAACCCGGTTTCAGCACTACCCCTGCAGAAGGGTTTAACTGACCGAGTGCCACCGCTCCGGAGCTGCGCGCCCGATGCACCGAAGCAAGCGGGACCCTACAGCAACAACTCCGTCCCCACGCAGGGCTGAACCTGCCGCCCCTGGGGCGACCCTCACCTTCTTCGCGGAGCGGGTCCGGG